>NW_006921935.1:1920980-1950599 GCF_000298275.1 Orycteropus afer afer
TCTTCTCTTTGGCTTCCTGGGTTCCACCCCTTCCTCCTGCTCTTCCGGCCTGCTACTCTGTGCTACGCCTGTGCTTACCTTGCTCCCGAAGACCTGGTGCCTCTCAGTAGGGTAACAAGGGAACATGTTCAGTGCAGATCAGCGAGTAAGCTCAAGCCCGCCTTGTTTCAGTGCCTATGCTCTCTATATATATATATACGAAAAAATAATATGTAAAAATCCTAACATAAATGCTTAAAATACTTTGGCTTGTTTTTGCAAATTTTCTAAGGGGTAATATATTTAACTCTTGTTTACTTGTTTACTTGTTCTTTTGTTAGCTAATCAATTTTCAGTAAAACTCTCATTCACTTCTATACCTATAACCTTCTCCTTTGTGTTGATAAATTTCAAATTCAAATATCTAAATTTTTGAGACCAAAATTCATATAACAAAGCATTTTACATTTGAAAAATATTTTAAACCACAAATTAACTCAGCAAGTTAAAAGATTAGTTCTTTTCCTGGTTTCCATAATTTGAATGACAGGTACTCTACCAAATCAAGTTAAAAACCTCCAGGATATAATTTGTGTCCCTATTATCACTTATCCCTTACATAACCATCTGTTAAATACTAGACAGCATTACTTTTTAAAAAATGACTCTTAATCTTTCTATTTTTCTTCGCATTTTAGAAAACAAATTACAAATATTCTATCTATACCATGAATAGGAAATTGATTCTATGGCACAAAGCACAACAATATACACTATAGTATGGCTATGGGCATAAGCCTCTATCTTGTACCTATCACAAATCCTTCATTCCAATTTCATACAAGAGAGCCACATGTTACTGCTAGAGTAGTTTACCTTAATCAAAAATTTCATTCCACATCTCCTCTAGGAAAAGCACTTCACTAGCTCCTTTTGTTTCCTAAATTAAATTCAAATATGGCTGCATTCATGACAATGAGTGATGTCCTTTCTTTAAGGACTTCTTACCAAGTATTCCCTGCTCCCACCTCATTAAAGTATTAAAAAAATAATAAATTAATCATGAAACCAATTTGCTTGCATCCTTGTCTTTGCTCATTATGTCTCATTTTCTTCTGCTAAAAAAAAAAAAAAAAACCTCACTGCCATAGAGTAGATTGCCTCTCCTTATTTCTAACTAGTTAATCCTATCTATGATTAAATTTCTACCACTTATTTGTCAGTTTGTTGTACTGTGATGGCTGGCACGTTGCTATGGTGCTGGAACCTATGTCACTGCTATTTTAAATATCAGCAGCTTCATTCTTGGTGAACAGTCTTCAGCGGAGCTTCCAGACTGAAAGAGATTAGGAAGAAAGGCCTAGTGATCTACTTCCGTAAATTAACCAAGGAATACCATATGGATTACAACAGAACATTATCTGACACATTTGCTTTGCACATATTCATCAGGAAGAATCAATTGCTAGAAGGGGATATATTTGGTGAAGTAGAGCTTGAGAGAAATTCTTCGTTAGGTAGATTGGCTCAGGAGCTGCAATAATGGATAAGAAAACGATCACGAGGATGATGCAGGACGGATCATCACTTTGTTCTGTCATACATAAGGTGCCATGAGTCAAAGTCCATTTCCTATCACTATTATATTTAACATTGTGAGCTCTGGTGGCATAGTGCCTAAGGCACTTGACTGCTAACCAGAAGGCTGGCAGTTCAAATCTACCAGAAGGGAATTTGGGCAATCTACTTCTGTAGATGTACTGCATTGGAAACCCAAGGAGGAGGTCACTATGAGTCAGACCCTACTCGATGGCAGTGAATTTGGTTTTATATATATATGTATACACATACAATCTGGAAACATCTACCTTTATGCATGACCACCAAATCATTCCACTTCAAGTAGATAAAGTATATATGATCCTCTGTCGGGGGTAATTCTTACCAAATGCAATAGGTTTCCATCAGTGCCCTAACAGGAAAGTGTTTTCTTCCCTTTACAGATTAAGTGTCTTGTTCTCTGAGGGACATAGAAGAGATTGCCTAGGTAGAGTTTAAGTAGAGGATTCTGTTCACCTCCTCCATTCAGCACCACAAGAGAAACTTTCTTAGATTATCTCTAATCTTTCCTGTAAGCACCTGGCAAGAGAGTGAATTCCCCATACTTGCATCGCCAAGTGGCTTTATGCACTCATGCTAGTCAACCTTTAGCAATTTGTTAACATTTTTTAGTGGCACTTTCTTCCTGCCTTATATGGTATTGTGAGGCACCTACATGTCAAATAATAAATATGAATTTAGTATGACAGAAGATTTATTCAAAGGTGTTATTGAAATGGAGAAGGAAAGAGAGGAAAGGGAAAGGGACTATGGCAATAGGATAAAGAGAAATACAGCAATAGGGGGAATGTCATAACTGTAAGATTAGTAAGCCTCTCAAAAGCTAGGTAAAAATATTTTTTTAATCATAGATACCAGAGTAAACAAGACTAGAAATAACCAGTTAAACAGACATGAGATAAAAGGGCAGCTTGATTAGAAAGTAAGTCAGAGAATGTTTGACATTGAAGTCAGTCTGTTCTCTGAGAGATAGGGTGGTATGTGGGCTCAGTCTTATATAGGATTTTAACTTAGAAAATTAATGAGAGAGATACTTAGGTTTATTATGTGTCAACTCATTTCGTTTATTACAAGGTCATCAGTTGTTTTGTGGTAGCTTTCATTTTTCTGTCCCAGAATAAGAGAGACGAGGACAAAGGACCTGGAGATCTGATCTGAAAGGATTTGGCCATTGGAATCATTATGAACAGCCAACGAATGTTGTCAGACATAATACCAGAAAATGAGCCCTTCAGGTTGCAAGACTCTCAGAATGTGACTGGAGAAGAGCTGTCTTCTCAAGGTAGAGTCAATCTTAATGATGGAGTAAAATTTTGGGGGACCTTTCCTTGATAATTTAGTAAGATTCAGTGTAAGAAGAAACAACTATAAACATTCACTAATAATCAAAATGTGAGATGCTGTAAATATGAATTTAGGAAAATTGGAAATCATCAAAAATGCAATGGAATACACAAAGACAAATATCCTAATCATTAGTGAACTGAAATGGACTGGTATTGGCCAACTTGAAAAGGAAATTATATGGAATACTATGTTCAGGATGACAAACTGAAGAGCACTGGCATTACATTCATCATCAAAAATGATCATTTTAATATCTATCCTGAAGTACAACACTGTCAATGACAGGATAATATCCATATGTGTATAAGGAAAGTCAGTTGATATTACTTTTGTTCAAATTTACATGCTAACTACTAAAGCCACAGATGAATAAAATGAAGATTTTTTCCAATTTCTGCAATCTCAAATTGACCAAACATGCAATCAATCTGAAAGCTGAAAACAAAGAAGAATCATCAGTAGTTGAAAAATATGGCCTTGGTGACAGAAACAATGCAGGAGATTGCATGACAAAATTTCGTATCAACTTACTCATTGAAAAAATGTTTTAACAACAATATAAATGGCAACTATAAACTTGGATCTTACCATATGGGAAACACAGGAATCAAATTGACTACTACATGCGTTGAAAAAGAAGTTGGAGAAGTTCAATATAGTTAGACAAGAACAGGAGCTGACTATGGAACAGACCATCAATTGCTCATATGAAAGTTCAAGTTGAAGCTGAAGAAAATAAATATAAGTCCATGGGAGCCAAAGTACAACCTTGAATTTAATTTACCTGAATTTGGAGATCTTCCAAAGTATCAATTTGATGCACTTAATACCAGTGACTGAAGAATAGACCAGTTATGGGAAGACATCAAGGATATCAGACATAAAGAAAGCAAAACATCATTAAAAAGACATGAAAGAAAAAAAAAAGATCAAAATGGATGTCAGAAGAGACTGTTAACACTTGCTCTTGAATGCAAAGTAACTAAAGAGAAAGAAAGAAATAATGATGTAAAAGAGTTGAACAGAAGATTTCAAAGGGAAGACCAAGAAAATAACATCATTTTTTATAATGAAATGTGCAAAGACCTGGAGTTAGAAAACCAAAAGGGAAGAACATGCTCGGCAATAGTCAAGCTGAAAGAATTGAAGAAAAAATTCAAGCCTCGAGTTGCAATATTGAAGGACCCTACGGGAAATACATTGAATGATGCAAGAAGCATTAATAGATGATGGAAGGAATACACAGAGTCACTGTACTAAAAATAATTGTTCAATGCTCAACCATTTCAGGAGGTAGCATATGATCAATAACCAATGGTAGTGAAGGAAGAAGTCTAAGCTGCTCTAAGATGCACTGAAGGCATTGCCAAAAAACATGGTTCCAGGCATTGATGGAGTGAGTACCAGTTGAGATGTATCAACAAATGGATGCAATACTGGAAGTGCTCATTTTGTCTATGCCAAGAAATTTGGAAGATGGCTATCTGGTCAGCTGACTGGAAGAGATCCATATGCATGCTTATTCCAAACAAAAGAGATTCAATGGAATGAGGAAATTATCCAAAAAAAAAAATCATTAATATCATATGCAAGTAAAATTTTGCTGAAGATAATTTAAAAAGGTTGCATAAGTACATTGACTAGGAACTAGCAGAAATTCAAGCCAGATTCAGAAGAGGGTGTGAAACTAGGGAAATCATTGATGATGTTAGATCTTGGCTAAATAAGCAGAGACTACTAGAAAGATGTTTACCTGCATTTTATTGACTATACAAAGACATTCAACTATATAGAATATAACAAATTATGGTGAAGAATGAGAATTTCAGAACACTTAATGGTGCCCATGAAGTCAAGTGTTGTTGTTGTTGTTGTTGTTGTCATGTGTTGTTGAGTTGGACCCAACTCACAGTGACCCCTCCTTGGGTATCTGAAGTGGTATCACTATGGAAGTAGATTGCCCAACCTTCCTTCTGAGGAGTGGCTGGTGGGTGAAGTCAAGTACATAGACCAAAAGATAGTCATTCTAATAGAACAAAAGGATACTACATGATTTAAAATAAGGGAAATGCTGTGTTGGGACTGTATCCTTTCACCATACTTATTCAATATGTATGCTGAACAAATAATCCAACAAGCTGGAGTATATGAAGAAGATCATGGCATCAGGATTGGAGGAAGAATCATTAAAAACCTGAGGTAACCACAAGGCACACCTTGCTTGCTGAAAACAAAGAAGACTTGAAGAACTTATTGATGAAAATCAAAGACTACAGCCTTCAGTATGGATTATATCTCAACATAAAGAAAACAAAAATCCATACAATGGGACCAATAAACAACATCACAATAAATGGAGAAAAGATGAAAGTTGTGAAGGATTGTATTTTACTTAGAGCCATAGTTAGCACCCATGGAAGCCACAGACAATAAATAAAATGACATATTGCATTTGACAATCTGCAGCAGAAAGACTTCTTGAAAGTGTTAAAAAGCTAAAATGTCATTTTTACCCAAGACACAATATTTTTAATTGCCTCATATACAAGCAAAAGCTGGACAACAAATAAGGAAGATCAAAGAAGAACTGATGTCTTTGAATTATGGTGTTGGCATAGAATAGTTATTATAATGTGGGCTGCCAGAAGAATGAACAAATTTTTCAGAGAAGAAATATGTCCAGAAATCTCCTTGGAATCAAATATGAGGACACTTCATCTTAGTATTTGGGAAATATTATCAAGAGGGACCAGTTCCTGGAGATTTACATCATACTTGGTAAAGTGAATGCCCAATGAAAAATAGAAATACCTGAAAAAATGGTTTGGCACAGTGACTACAACAATGGGCTCAGATATATAAACAATTGTGAAGATGGAGCTGGACCAGGCAATGTTTTGTTCTGTTGTACCTATGGTGGTTATGAGTCAGATCCAACTAGATGGCACCTACCAACAACAGCAACAGTCATGAGAAGGCACAGAGGTAAGACCTCATAACGTTCATTTAGAAACAATGAATTAACATTTACAATTACAATGTTATTTTAATGTTAAAGTACAACTCTTTAGACTTCAGATTTTTACCTTTAAAGAGAAGTCTCTGGAAGAAAGCTTAACATTTATAGGTTAAAGCTTAATAGGGTCTAAGGTCAGTGGTGGCAGACAAAACTCAGTTCCATATCTGGCTTCTGTCAGTGAGTGAGCAAAAATTTGGTGCTTTGTATGTGAATTTATTACCTTTGGTTCCAGACTTTTTCCCAAAAGTTAGATAGCAGCCAAAAAAACATTTTCTCTTTAAGGATAGAGATTAGGATGTTTGTTTATATTTATGTTATGTTTTCTTATGTGACAGCATGCCAGGTCAAAGTGAGCTTGAAAGTTGATTCCACACTTTACATATTTCACATACTTCTATGTTTAAATTAAAAAATTTTCTTAATAGTTTTCTTATAATGGATTTCTAATTACTTAATGATTTACAGTTTATTTTAGTAGACATGTTGTTATTTTCAAGTTCATCTTAACACTTCTCATACATATATATTTTGAAAGAATAATAGTGATTTACATCACTTGTGATTTGAGATTATTATAGAAACATAGTCTGAAAGGATGGGTCAAAGTTAAAGTATTTAAGGGAAAGAGAAATTTAACCAAAGATTGGTTGGCAAGCATTGTTTTGATTGATCAATGGGGACAAACTGTTCAGCTAATCATTTGTTAGCCAAAGAATTGGAATTTGGGGAGTCTCACTGTCATCGAGTCAATTCCAACACATAGTGACTCCCTTTGTTTCTGAGGCAGTAAATCTTTATGGGAGTGGATTGCCCAGTCTTCCTTCCAGGGAGTTGCTGGTGGGTTTGAACTACCAATCTTCTAGTCAGCAGTCAAAATGCCTTAGACACTATGCCACCAGAGATCCTTTTTTGGTTTTTGTTTGGTGACTGGCCTTGTGATATGTAAACAAAAGCACTCTTGTTTCACATACAGCAGTAAGTTCTGTGGAAAAAAAACATATTCTGGAAAACAAGGGTGGAGAATTTCTTTCATCATTCTTGTTTTCCAAGATCTCAGAATTTCAGTAAAATTCAAAATTGTCATTCTTCAGATAAGCAAACACTCAGGCTTATCTATCTCCAGGTTTTATATTATTATGTCATTCGGTTTCTTCAGTACTCTAATAGTTTCTGGGAAAGTTGTTAAAGTTTTCCAACTTTTCCCTTATTGTCTTAGAGTCACTGTGTTCTTCCAAGCTCTCTATTCTCTGAGCAAAATCCTTCTAGAAGGTCTTTGTATGTTTTTAATGAAAATATTAAAAATTTGACTCTTTAAATATCCCTGTGGCTATAGTAAACCATATGTAATTATCAACACCCGAGGTAGCCTTTCTTTTTCTCTTCTAATGCCTGTATCTTAGCTAATCAATAAACTGCCTCCTAATTTTAAACAGCATTTTAATGTCCTAAGATAATGGAAATTTTTCTTTTGAGAGAAATCTGTATTCTACATTCCCAAGAGAGCCTCAGAGAGGGATTGTTTGTTGGATCAACAGCAATGATTATTGAGCCATGATTGAATATTAGGAGATGATTTAAGCTTTGCTGTACTTTCAGATCTTATATTATTGTCATTGTGGAGTTGTAAAATCTTTATAATGACAAAATGAGAAGCCTTCAAGTAGGTCCAGATTGGAGACTCGGGAAGCTGAAAATGAGCTAACGAAAAGTGTGGCATCTTATGTGACTGGTTTGGAGCATATTATATTTCTTTGGTATTCCCAAAATTGAGAGTGGGGATAAAAATTAGGGAAGCTAGAAGTTACTATTTAGGAACTGACAGTTTGGGGCAGATTGCTACAGAGTCTGAGGTTTGGTGATCTAGAATGGTTGGTGAAGACTGTAAGTCAAGATTCTATACAGAATATACATATGACCATTGTCCATTTATATATTGTCTCTCAGCTGGAAGTTCCAGTCATAATCATTTGTAAGAATATTCATTCTACATTTTCTGCCTACCTTCCTTTTTTTCTGTTTTCATGGTCACCAACTAGATGGGTGGTTAAACATTTCGTAAAGTCAAGTAAATTATATACGGTGAGTAAAACAGAAGGAGCTTTGATGGCATAGTGGATAAGGCATTTGGCTGCTAACAAGAAGTTCAGTGGTTCAAATCTACCAGCTGCTCTGTAGAAGAAAATGGGGCTATCTACTTCCATAAAGATTTACAGTCTCAGCAACCTAATGAGGGTAAATAAGATTTGGAATTGATTCTGTGGCAGTGAGTTAGTTTTTTAGTTTTTTTTTTAATAATAGATGAAAGTTTTTGTAGTAAGTATAAGAGATGTAAGTAAGTTTTCATAGTAAGTATGAAAAAAAAATCCAATATTCAATAATATTTATGATAGATTAAGATGAGATTATCACTACAATTTCCAATATAAAAGAAGCACTAAGGTAAGAAAGAAAACTATCTAATGTTTTCCCCTATATCTTAATATACTTTCAGGAAATTATCAAAAATAGCTGTTGTTGTTGTTGTTGTTTGCCGTCGAGTCGGCCCGACTCATAGCGACCCCTCCTTGGGTTTCCGAGGCAGTATCACTACGGAAGTAGGATTGCCCAACCTTCTAGACAAGGAGTAATAGAAACAAAAAATAAGTTCATAAGGCACTTTGTGGTCACATAACCTCCTATGAATTGTAAGAAGTAGGTTCAATCAGGCAAAAGGCAACATGCGGTCAGGTTCTTAATTAAAGAGTGCAAAAGATTATAGTAAGTAAGCGAAAGGACTAAATAGATGGAGTAAACCTAGAAGAACATTTCGCTTAGTTTCAATATGAGTTAGCCTTCATTTCTTTCCTGTTTATATAGTTGAAAGTAGCTATCGTATACTTCGTCTCACCTATTTTGGACATGTTGTAAGAAGCGACCATTCCCTGGAGAAGGATGTCATGCTTGGTAGGGTGGAGGGTTGACGAAAGAGGGGGAGGCCTTCAAGGAGATGGACTGATACGGTGGCTACGATGATGGGCTCAAGTATAGCAGGGATTGTGGGGCTGGCGCGGGATCGGGCAGTGTTTCATTCTGCTGTGCATGGGGTCGCTATGAGTCAGAAACAACTCGACGGCACTTAACAACAACAACAATAATCGTATACATTTTATAAATTCTACTGGAGTTTCCTTCCCTTTTTTTCTCAAAATGTAATATTGAAACATATTAGGAAAAAAAATATATATATAGTAAACTGACTTTACCGTTTGGGGAGTTCTGAGGCGATACAGTAATAGAGATGGAAAGAGGACCAAAGCTGGTTCCACAAAGAACTGTATTTGGACAATACAGATATTCTTGCCAATTGTGAAAAATTCCTTTGCTCTATTAAACCCTTTACAGGATCCTACAAGGAGACTTGCCTCCTCAACACAGATTTTCAGATTTTGTTGGTCCCTTCTTTCCTTCAAAAGGGAATAAGCAAGACAGACAATGTGTGCAAGAAAGTGAATCAGGTTGGAGGTAAAGCATCCTAGTCTTAAAAATTTCCCAACTAAATTTGCTGCTGACCTTTCTCTATCTCTTTGTCTTTCTTTTTTCATTTCTGTTGTTTGCCTGTTTTTTTTTTTTTGTTTTGTTTTTTACATCTACTATATAAAATTTTATCTGGCAACTTATAGCACATATGCTTTAGATCACTATAACTCCAAATTGTTTACATTGTTAAACATCAGTTTTCTCATTTAGCAGCCAAGGTAATGAGAGAAAAATTTTTTTTTAAAAAAAGGTCAAATTTAAAGAAAAAATGTACAATTAGAACAAAAAATAGCCCCCACCCAGGGGCTGAAAAAATTTCAATCAAAGATTTTGAGAGCAAGATCAAGGAAAGTCTGAGGAGAATTGTCCATTTAAACCAAAAATAATGACAATGATAATCCCACATGTAAAAACATAAAAGAACTTGTAGCCTATGGAAGGCAAAAGATGAATCCATCAGGTTTCAGCGTGAAAACCAAAAGAATATTTATTCTTCTTAATTCCTTTTCACTTGCCACTGAGTCAGCTTTGACTCATGGTGACCCCACGTGTGTCCAAGTAGAACATACTCTCTAAGGTTCTCAATGGCTGATTTTTTAGAAGTAGATCCTGGGGTCTTTGGATGGATTTACACCTCCAACCTCTTGGTTAGCAGCTGAGAGCATTAATTGTTTTCACCATCTACTTCAGTAGTGATACTGCCTCGGAAACCCAAGGAGGGGTCGCTATGAGTCAGGTCTGACTCCACGGCACATAACAACAACAACAGGACTCATAGACATTCCCATTTTCTCTTCTTCCTTCTCACTATGAAAGCCCTAAGCTGGTGGTAGTTCTGACAATGCCATTTGATTCAAATCTCTGGTCATCATGGCACTTGGATATTGTCTAGTTCCGATCTGCCACAGTCATGTTCGAGGTGTGTTAATCAAAAGACATTACCACGAGGTATTTAGAGAAGTCTTCTGGACCACGTGCCTCCCTTAATTTCTACTCAATCTCTTTTCTTAAATCCTGCAGTCTATGGTATGTCCCAGTATATTTTCAGTAGCTACAGATATTAAATCAGGATGATGAGTGGGCCTGGCATAGTATCATTATTTTTCCCCTGTACAGAACTGCCGCAGCACATGAGTGGTCCAGATTTCACAAAGAATCAGCTTCTAATTTGTGTGTGTACATATATGATTTTTCCAGTACTGTGATTCTGGCATCACTTCATTCCTAGAAGACTTTTTTTTTTTTTCCCGTGATTATTGTAATCTAATTTTTATTTAAAAATCTGGAAATCTGTATTAATCCATATCAGCAGAGTTATTTTCAGGTGGAAATTTGATTTGTCTTCAAGATAGCTAGAGTTTTTAAACTTAAAGACATATTTTATTGTATTGTATTATTTAAAACGTCATTTCGTGGAATCCTACAAATTAAATAAAAATAGGTTGCAACTAATAGATCTAAATTTTAACTGTACTATTTCCTTAATAGGCTCTGGTAGCATAGTGCCTAAGGCACTTGACTGCTCACCAGAAGGATGGCGGTTCAAACCCACCAGCCACTCCTCGGAAGGAAGGTTGGGCAATCCTACTTCTGTAGTGATATTGCCTTGGAAACCTAAGGAGGGGTCGCTATGAGTCGGGGCTGACTCGACGACACATAACAACAACAACAACAACAATTTCCTTAATGTTGTTGTTGTGTGAAGTCAAGTTGAACCCAACCCATAGCGACTGCTCCTTGGGTTTTGAGGCAGTATCACTATGGAAGTAGATCACCCAACCTTCCTTCCAAGGAGTGGCTCGTGGGTTTGAACCGCCAACCTTCTGGTGAACAGTCAAGTGCCTTAGGCATGTCCAAATGTTTGCAGTGGGCTTTCATCTTGTTAAACTCTTTCACAGTCTAAGCCCCCCCATCTCACATTTATCCTAATACAACATTAATTTACATCTTGTGAAGGGATGTTCCAACTTCTGTTTCCAACCTTTCAACATAGCCTAAAGTATCTTATTTCATGTTTTTTCTTTTTTCTTTTTTTTTTGGTCAGCTCATATTTTACTCTATTACTTAAACTCCAATGTTAAATAAAATTGTTGCAACACAATTTTGTTCTTAAATTATTTTCACTTTTTGATGATACAGAGATAGTCATGATTTTGTTTTTATTTAAAAGATAAGGAAAGTAGGATCTAAGAATAGTTCATTCAAGTTCTATAGTAAATGTTGATCCATTTTAAAGAAAATTCAGAGGATTTTATTGAGGAATGCCTATGTGACAAGAGTATTGCATCTTTTACTACTCTAATTTTTTTCAGTTGCTTTCATATTGTACTTCCAACTGGAGACTTATCAAGGATGTAGCCTTGTATTTGCTAGCCACACCTGCACCTGTATATAATGAGTTTATATGTTCTTAATAAGCATTCTCTTATGGACTTAATGGGAGCTCTGGTAGCATAGTGGCTAAGACACTTGCCTGCTAACCAGACGGCTGGCAGTTCAAACCCACCAGCCACTCCTCAGAAGGAAAGTTGGGCAATCCTACTTCCGTAGTGATACTGCCTCGGAAAGCCAAGGAGGGGTCGCTATGAGTCGGTATGGACTTAAGAGACCTTTAACATAATCTGGTAAGAGAGATTGATAATAATTAAATGCTTTGGCTTACTTCACCAATTGGAACAAAATTAATTTTATTTATCTGTTAAATACATATTTAGTACTTTTATATATTCCAGGTAATGGAGTAGGTACAAATAATACGAATAAGTCATGACTTCTGCTTCCAAATATTGCACAGCCTAGAGAGAAAGAGTGGATGAACATAAATAGTCATATTGTTGGGTAATTGCTAATTAGAGCTACTGAAGGGGTATGCAAGGCAGTGGAAGAAATGATGGGTCATGGCCTTCTCACACTGACTGCTCCAGAGATAAACCTTTCCTGCATAGATCAAAACCTCAAATTTCTGAAAACTTGTGTGCAACTGAAAAGCTGGATTTATCTTTCCCACTGTTCCATATTTTGTTTTCTCTGCTTAGCAGGTAGACAGAATCATATTAGACCCGTAATAAACTTTTGTGTGAATACAGATCTAAGGTACTCTACCCATAACAAAAAAAATTATAATAAAGCTCTAAAAATTCAAGATACCTATCTTTATATTTGGTTCATTTGGAAGCAGAATCTGAACTGAAGTAATATGTTCTATGTTGTTGTTAGTTCCCTGGAGTCAGTTCTGACTCATGCCAACCACATGTGTACAGAGTAGGCCTGCTCCATGGGTTTTCAATATGATGACTTTTTGGAAATAGATCATCAGGTCTGTCATCCAAGGCACCTCTGGGTGGGTTTGGACCAACAACCTTTCAGCTAGCAGATAAGCACTTAACCATTTGTGCCACCCAAGGACTCCATATGCTCCTTAATCTTATTTATCCTTCTTAGTATGACTATCAAGGAGCCTTGGTCATGCAATGGTACAGAGCTTAGCAGCTAACTGAGAAGTCTGTGATTCAAACCCATTAGCTACTGCAAGGGAGAGAGATATGGCAATCTGCTTCCATAAAGATTTACAGCCTGAGAAACTCAGTGGAGCAGTTTTACACTTTCTATCGGGTCACTACAAGTTGGAATTGACTTGACAGAAATAGGAGCATTGCATTACATATATGTATAAATGTATGTATGTATGTATATATATATATATATATATACACACACACACACACATATATATATATATGCAAACTGTAATGAAACTCATGTGGTCTAAATGTTTTAGATAAGGATTTGTGATCTTGAATACGAGTGAGTGAGCCATGAAACTGGATTAGATGGACCTCTGTTTGAACCTTCTTCTTGCCACAGTCATTTCCCTACTAGTTCACTATTGTCAGTTTCACATCCAGGAACAATTACAAGGCAGGTCCAGGCAACAAAGAACATTCTGGACAAAAGGATTATTAATGAAGCCAAAGCTTCAAGCAATTTAAAAACTGACTTTTATTTTGACTTATAAGCCAAATGTGGCCCCAATTAGGAGTAAATAGGAGTTCTGGTGGTGTAATAATTAAGGCATTTGGCTGCTAATCATAAGGTTGGTACTTCAAATGCACCAGCTTCTCTGTGGAAAAAAGATGAGGCAATCTTCTGGAAAGATTTGAAAACTTGGAAATCTTTTGGGGGTCACTATGAGTCGAAATTGATTCAATGGCAGTGAATTTGGTTTGGGGTTAGAGCTAAGCATTATGAGATGTTCCCTGTTTACTTGAGAGCCATAGAAATGCTCAGGGAAAGGTATTTTACTTCATTCAAGGCCTTAAGCATACACTTAAGGTATGAATAAAAAGAGTAATTTTATACATTTTTTTTCCTGGTCATCTTCTTTTTGATATTCATATTTTTATTATTTATGTTTTTTGTAGATAAGAAAATGCACTTTATATTTGATGGTGTATGTATTTTATTTTGATATTTTCTTTAAAAATGTACCTAACACTTTAAAAATTAATCAAATTAAACTACTATTCTCTTAAAAACAAAACCAAACACATTGCCATCAAGTAGATCCTGAATTGTAGCAACCTGCATTGGGTTTCTAAGGTTATAATTCTTTATGGAAGTAGTTTTCCTCATCTTCCTTCTGTGGAGCATTTGAACTGTCAACCTTCTGGTTAGCAGTCAAATGTCTTAAGCCCTGTGCCACCAGAGCTCCTTACTATTCTATTTTTTTGGTTGTTGTTGTTACGTGCCATTGAGTCAACCCCGACACATAGTGATCCCTCATTGGGTTTCCGAGGCAATATCACAATGGAAGTAGATTGCCCGATCTTCCTTACGAGGAGTGGCTGGTGGGTTTAAACCGCCAGCCTTCTGGTTAGCAGTCAAATGCCTTAGGCACTATGCTACCAGAGACATGAATCAATACTGTAACATTTCTTACATAAAGTATGTCCTTTGAAGTACAGACATACTTCAGAGATATTGCAGGTTCAGTTCCATACCACTGCGATAAAAACAAATATAGCAATAAAGCAAGTCACACAATTTTTTTGTTTTCCTAGTGCATATAAAAGTTCTGTTTACACTATACTGTAGTCTACTAGCTGTACAACAGCTTTATGAAAAAGTTTGAATTATTATGAGAATTACCAAATTGTGAAACAAAGACATGGAATAAGCGCATGCTTTTATGGTGCCAATAAACTTGCTCAGCCGAGGGTTGCCACAAATCTTCAATTTGTAAAAACCACTGTATCTGTGAAATACAATAAAGTGAAGCACAATAAAATTAGGCCTGCCTATAGATTCATAATATTATTAATCTGAAATTTTATCAACATGTGATCTATTTTGTATTTCTTTTGCTTCCCTCATCAGTGACAATTTCCAGAAAACTATCTCTAATAGGCTTTGTCTGTTCATGAATGTATAAATCAGGTACTGTTTTTTTCCTCTTAGGTGATGAGATTTGAAGATTTCATTTTCTTTTAGTAAGTAACAACTAAAACTTTTCTGTGTAAAGACAAAAAAAAAAAAAAAAAGAACCAAAACTAACTTCTGAGCTCCTTTAAAAATTAATCTTGAGAATTCAATTTCTTTTGCCTCTTAATGTCTTAAGTTTCAATCATCTCTTTCATTTTTACAGGACAAGAACAGCAGTTTTCCTTAAATTGCTAAGTTCTGTCTAGTTCAATACATTTTCTTCCTTAGGCTTTTCTTGAGCATTCTATGATTACCAAGTTGGAAAAAGAATAAAAAGAGACTTTACTCCTTGGCTGGATGAAAACAATAAGTCATTGTGCTCCGGCTTATTGTGGACCTCTAGCAAAGAGGTACAAACAGCAATTGTCTACTATGATCCAACCTGACACCTTCCAAAGATTGTCTGGGTCAACTTAAATAACACTTCATTCCCCTTCCATCCATCATATATAGGCCTGACATTTCACTTAAATTCTACATAAATAATTCAATAATATCCATGAAAAATCAGAAACACCTTGCAAGTTTTGTTTCATCTCTTTGTTAGAGGGAAAAGTTTATTTGTTTGCTTTTTTCTTTTTTATAGGTGATAATAAGATGAAATATGAATTAGAAAGAATTAATGGGTGCACTGGAAGTTATTTTTATATTAAAGAATTGAACTAAAATATTATTAACTAGTAAGTTGTCAAGATCTTAATGTTTCTGTAAATAAAGCTAAGGCAGCTTAGGTTGTGATAGTAGAAATATAATGTTGAAGACAAATTGACAATACAAGCTAGCTTAATGTTTAGTACAGGGCAGTCTGTTGTGTGTAACTTGTTAAAAAAAAGGACTCTGTTATTTTTCTTTAGATCATGTATCAATCTATGCAAATATATATGAACTTATGCAATGATTTCAATGTCTGGCTCCCAACTCTATTGTGAATTTCAAAAGAGCCTGAACTACATTTGTGTGCACACCATTTTATCACTGCATATTTTCTGATAGTTCAGATTAGTCAAACAATAAATCTTTCTTAAATGATTAAAAGGATCCTGGAAAATTTGATCAGATTATTAAAGAATGGTTATACTCTGCCATATCAGAAAACATTGGCAATATGAAGCAATGCATTTCTTAAAAATAAGGAAGGGGAAAAAACAAGTATCTGTAGCAGTTTGTACATGTTTGAAATTATCTCTTGTAAAAGATGAAATGGACTTGTTTTATTCTCTTCCAGTGGACAAACGGTGATAAAAGTCTAGATGTTTTGGGGAGACAGAGAAGAAAGAGTTCTCTGAGAAGTACAAGAGAAGAGGATAATAAGTGATTTATCAAGCTTGCCGACACAAGATATTTAAACAGAGAAAGAAAAGCCACCCAGTTTCTGCAGAAGAAATTTCCCAGGATGGGTAGTAATTTGGGTTAAATCTTATGATTAGTTGATATCAATATCAGCGCCAAACAAAGAACTAAAATTTGTATAACTCACTAAACTAATGAACTCATTTAACCACGTAACTCCCATATTGAATAAACCTAATGTTTTATAGGCTATATAATAAATTTAAAAACATTTGTATAATTAAGTGATTATCTACAGTTGAAAAGATTTCAAAGCAGTGAAAAACAGTTAGCAAATTGAACTCTAATTATGTGTTTAGTTAAAATAAGGAATCTCACCTTGTAGTTTTAGAATTCAGTTGTGAATTACAAATGTCTGAATCTTACATCAATTCTCTCTCTTGCATTTCATGGCAGGGTCCTGAACTCAGTCAGCATTGTCTCCAACATTGATGCCCTGCTTAATACATTTGCTAATTGGTTCTCTTAATCTATATACTCATTTATGTATATCATTGACTCTTACATTTGAAATATTAAATGATTGGCAATAATGTCTGTGTATGCAACTCTACTGAAGGAGCTGCAGTAGCCAGCCCTGTGTGGTCATTCTCATCTGTCCTTCCGGATCCCTTATATCCAAGATATATATTTGACCTGTCTCCACCACTCAGACTTACTGTCAGAGCCTTATCTCATTTTCATCATCTGCATTTCAGAGGAATGGTGATAAAGTATGTCTTTCATATTCCAAGTCAACTGAATTTTCATTGCCAGAATGCATACAGGAATTTTGGTGGTGCTGGTTATGATTGTGAGAATGTAATAGGTTTTATTGCTGTTAACCAAATGTGTTGATGCCTCTGCCTTCAGTAAACCAGCAGGAAAATTATATCCCTGTTTACTGAACTCAAACATTATTATATGACTTAATTTGATCAATTCGTGAGCAGAAGTGTCCTCTATCAGTTACAAGCAGTAATTTAAGAGCAAGCACATGGATATTAAGTCCACTGTCACAACACTAGCAATATCCCAATCTCACACTAGGAATACCTAAAGTGAAAACAGTACGGAAGAGCACTATAGTCACCCTGAGATAGGAGATTGTATTGAAAATTGACCTTTGTTGTGAGCCATTGATATTTGAGGATTCATTGTTACTGCAGCATATTCTAATCCATCCTTATAAATTCTTAGTATGGTAACAATTATAAACAAGTAGGGTCTTGCATTAAAAAACAATGGGGAAAACAAATGGGCAGAAGGAGGTTTTTCTGGAGCAGACAATCCAGGGAAGTGCTGGGTAGCTCAGAAGGAATTCAACTTCAATTGAGTGAGAAATAACTTACAAAGGGCTTAAAGTAAGGTGTATAATTCCCTTGAATTAAAAAAAAAAAAAAAAAAGTATTTTATTTGATACTTTTTGTGGTTAAACCACAGAATAAATGTTGAGAAGAAAAAGAGAACGTTTTGCTGCAGATAAAGATGTAATGACAACGTTTTTTGGCTTCAGGAAGAGATAGGAAGTGACAGCTTTTAAGGACAGGAACAGGAAGAAATAACAGAATTTTGAAATGTGTTCGATGAACAGCCTGGATGTGGGAGAAAAAGAAAAAAAAAAAAGAGTAAGGTTTGTTAGTGATGCCAAGGTAAAGTGATTGAAAAATGAGCATGTCACCAAATGGAGAGAAATAGGGAAAGAACAACAACAAAAAAGAGGATAGATAAGGAAAGATAGATGAACATAAGGAGAGAAGATAGTAGCTAACTTTTGCTTGTTTGCAAGCAACACCCCATAATTAATTAGTTGCAGTAATCAACATACATGTTCCATGGTATTCTTTTTCTCCTTTGTATCTAGAAAAGAAGAAAAGGTACAAATTTATATTGTTCCAGAAGTATTCATTTATTTAGTTTTATAGTTAGATTATCATGGTTCTTGAAATAATTTGACTTACATACAGAAGAATCAGTTTGTGAATAAGTGGAACTATTAAGGAATTATCAATATTCATTATCTCCTGGGCCATCAATTCTAAAACATTTATACAAAAAAAAAAAAAAAAGAAATCACTACTGTGGAGTCAATCCGACTCATAGAGACCCCTCCTTGGGTTTCAGAGGTGGTGTCTCTACAGAAGTAGATTGCCCAATCTTCCTTTTGAGGAGTCATTTGTGGGTTTGAACTGGAGCCTTCTGGTTAGCAGTCAGATGCCTTAGGCACTACACCACTAGAGCTCCTCCTAAACATTAATAAGGATGAGGTAAATGGAAGGTTTCTAGGCTAACTTTTAATCTTAAACTATCTACAGTTTCTAATATTATTTGATAGTGCATATTTTAATTTGAAACTAAACATAGGTTCTGCTTTAACATAGAGAATAACAGCAAGGGGAGACAAATGAATGTCTATTCGGTGGAAGAAGAATGAGGAAGACTGGAATATCTTTTTATGACTATGTCAAAGCAATGACATGTCAATAATGAAAGAAAGACCTATTCCTATCAGGGATTTCCAGTTTTTTTGTTTTGTTTTTTTCTTTCTTTTGTTTTGTTTTTTTCTTTCTTTCTTTGTTTTGTTTTGTTTTTAGGAAAAGCATCATTTCTAAACATTTTTTTAAAATTTTGTAGTCCTATATGGTAGTATAGTGCCTAAGGCACTTGACTACTAACCAGAAGGCTGGCGGTTCAAACCCACCAGCCACTCCCCAGAAGGAAGGTTGGGCAATCTACTTCCATAGTGATACTGCCTTGGCAACCCAAGGAGGGGTCGCTATGGGTTGGGGCCGACTGGACGGCACATAACAACAACAACAACATATGAAGGTAGAACTATAGTGACATAGAAGAGGAGCAGGAGACATGAACTCAGACTTTGTAGCTACATCGTCTTCCCTTTTGTTACTTGGAAAACTGGGGTAAAATTTGAAATAGTTTAATCAGAAAATGTTGATTTGAGCCACCTGTGAGAGGTGGCCTGTGAATCTGGAGCACTTGTAGTGAATAGTGGTGACTGATATAAACAAAAATAAATGATCCTGATAGTACCAGGGAGTTAACCCAAAAAACAAACTAACTGCCATCGAGTCAGATCCAACTCATAGTGATCCCTCCTTGGGTTTTCGATGTGGTATTACTATATTATGGAAGTAGATCGTCCAATCTTCCTTCCGAGGAATGTCTGGTGGGTTTGAACAGCCAGCCTTCTGGTTAGCAGTCAAATGCCTTAGGCACTACACTACCAGAGCTCCTGAGTTAGAGCAGTGTTTTTCCCAAGAACACCAGAGCTGAGGACATCTTTTTTACTCTTATTGATAGATGATATGAGGGTGAAGAATATAGTTTCCTGAGGCATCAATAATTTTTCAGTTCAAATTCCTGATAAATATGAATATGAAGGGATTAGCATTTTTTAAAATAAAACGTGTTAAATCTCCGTTCTCACTGGTTTTTATAAGAAGCCAGCTATACTAGAATTCGGAAGGAAGATGGGGCAATCTAATTCTGTAGTGATACTGCCTCAGAAACCCAAGGAGGGGTCGCTATGAGTCGGGTCCAACTCGACAGCACATAACAACAACAACAACATACTAGAATTATACAATTGGTAGATAAGTGTTCATTAATAGGTAGTTCTCCATAGGTGTGAGAAGAAGGTCATATCTCAGATCACACGCTAAAGATAATTCTCAGCAGCTTTGTTGGGGCCTCAATTAAGCACACAGTCAAATTGAGAAGGTAGCTCCAGTGTGCTGTGGTGGTGCCTTGTAGGTTTTCTGGCCTTGCTAGGCTGATATTGTGGGGCATAAAGACCTATAAAGTCCTGTTTTGTGATCTGACTCTGAAGGTAGAAGTTAGAGACTTCCCCTGGGAAGCTTTTGGAGAGAGGTTTGTGTTTGTTTTTGTGGCTGTGTCTATTTTTTTGTTTGTTTGATTTTTATTCTCAATGCTCCATTGTTCACATATTCTTGAAGGCTTAAAAATAATCTCCTCAACTTCTTTCTTTCAAAACTTAAAGTAATAAAAGTGTGCATTCTATATTTACATTTATATTTTAAAGGCAAATTTTGGGATGAAAAGAATATGTATTAAAGTAGGAAGAGAGCTGTTATATTAATGGGATTGCAAACAATGTCATAAAACACAATGTGTATGAATTGTTGTACAGAAAATGAATTGGCTCTGTAAATTTTCACCCAAATCACAAGAAAAAACAAACAATAAAAGAAAGACAATTAAAAAAAAAAAAAAAAACATATAATAAATCGAGAGTATTTATAATATTTTAAGCCCTGGATGTATGTTTATATTTATTTAAGTGTAATAAAAGTTTGTATTTTTAATTTTAATTGAGTTATATTGTTGGTAGTTTTTTGCTATAATATTTAAAGATTTATATTATTGATACCAAATTAATTCAAAGTAAAAATCAACCATATACACTAAAAGCTGGAATGTCATTTTTTTTTATAATGTAATTTTTGACAATGTGCCATATTCAAATTTAAATTGATTATGTTGTTGAAGTTGCATAAAATTCTTATATTTTAAAAGATATATTAAAATAATGAAATATAAAGAAAAAATTAAAAGTAAACAAAACATGTACTCAGTGACTTTCCTTGGCATCCCATGAAATACAATGTTCCATAAATGAAATTTAGAAAATTCTTAAAATTCAATGCGAAAAATAGCATATTCACATTTTTACTAACCTTTAAAAGAAATTAACATGTCCTTCATTTATGAATGTAGGCAACAAAATTCAGAAGGGCAAGCATTACCTGTCACTTTGGTATAATAGAATTTACAAAATATCTTAATTCATTTAACAGTAATGGCAGTTGCCTCTAGTAATCATTTTTAATTTTTATCATCTTGAAATTATGAAAATTCTCACTAGATATTTTTATTTAATATAGATTAATAAATAAGTGCATATAACATTTTAGCACAATTATGTTTTTTCTAATACTTTGGTTAGCAGCTCTGTTAGCGTAGTGCCTAAGGCACTTGACTGCTAACCCACCAAAAACCAAACCCATGCCATCTAGTTGATTCTGACTTATAGTGAGACCCACTGGGTTTCCAAGGCAGTAAAACTTTACATAAGTAGATAATGGGAGCTCTGGTAGCATAGTGCCTAAGGCACTTGACTGCTAACCAGGAGGCTGGCAGTTCAAACCCACGAGCCACTCCTCAGAAGGAAGGTTGGGCATTCCTACTTCCGTAGTGATAACTGCCTCGGAAACCCAAGGAGGGGTCTCTAGGAGTCGGGGCCTACTCGATGGCAAATAACAACAGCATATAGATAATACATTTTCTTACCTGTTTCATAAGGACCCCTGGAGGTACAAAGGTTAAGCACTGAGCTTCTAATTAAAAAGTAAGTAGTTTGATCTCACCAGCAAATCTGAGGGAGAAAAGACCTGGAGATCTCCTCCCATAAAGATTTCTTCCTAGGAAACCGTATAGGGAAGTTGCACTCTTACAAGTCACTATGAGTCAAAGCCAACTTAATGGCTCACAGCAACAACCTGCCTCATGGAATTCTTGTAAAGTTTAAATGAAATAACAAATATAGAATAAAAACTATCTTATCTTTCTCATTATTAACAAGCCTAATTAACCATACATTTTCTATTCCTCCTGTGAAATTTATCCTTCAGCTGACTTTGGTTTTCTGAATGCTAAGGAGCTCTGGTAACATAATGCCTAAGGCACTTGACTGTTAACCAGAAGGCTGGGGGTTCAAACCCACCAGCCACTCCTCGGAAGGAAGGTTGGGCAATTCTACTTCCGTAGTTATACTGCCTCGGAAACCCAAGGAGGGGTCGCTATGGGTCAGGGCTGACTTGACAGCAAAATAACAACAACAACAACAACAAGAGCAATGGGATACTTTGCAGAGAGCCTGGGCACCTACGTTCCTCCATGCTTGCATTGCTAATCATCTATAATTTTTTTCTCAAATCTGTTATATCATTTATATTTTTCATTCTAATTATTTAAATTGTTAAATATTACATAAACTAATCAATATGAATGTGAAAAGAGATTTGTGGTTTGGAAATTTGGAAACTCCCTAAAACAGGTATTAAAATATATTACTGGATTAGTTTTGGGTGAACAAACATGAAAGTTAGAAAAAAAAATTGTAAATATCATTCTAAAAAAGAAAATCCACTACTGTGAAGTTGATTTCTACTTATAGTGAACTTACTTTGTTGTTGTTAGGTTCCATCTAGTCAGTTCTGACACATAGTGACCCTATTTACAACAGAACAAAATATGGCCTGGTTCTGTGATTTTCACAATCATTGCAATGCTTGAATCTATCCATCATTGCAGCTATTGTGTCAATCCATCTTGTTTAAGGTCTTCTACTTTTTCACTGATCCTCTGCTTTAACAAGCATGATATCCTTCTCTAGGGATTTGTCCCTTCTGACAACATGACCAAAGTATGAGAGACGAAGCCTGGCCATTCTCATTTTAAGCATTCCAGCTGCACTTCCCCAAGATAGAGTTCTTCACTCTTCTACTGGTCTATGGTATATTCAGTATTCTTTGTCAACACCACGATTCAAAGTTACCAATTATTCTGAGGTCTTCCTTTTTCATTATCTAGCTCTCTCACGCATATAAGTTTATTGAAAATACCATGATTTGGGCCAGGTGCACCTTACTCTCTGTATCTGTTTAAAGAGTTCTTTTGCAGCAGATATGCCTAATTCAATAATACATCCTTTGATTTCTTGACAGCTGCTTCCATTGGCATCGATTGTGGATTCAGTAAAACAAAATTGTTGACAACTTCAATCCTTTCTCTATTTATCATATTTCTTACTGATTCAGTTGTGAGAATTTTTTTTTTTTAGGTTGATGTTCAATCATACTGAAGTCTGTAGTTTCTTGTCTGTTGTTTCTTATCTTCATCAGAAAGTGTTTCAAGTCTTCTTCAATTTCAGTAAGCAAGGTTGTATCATCTTCATAGCTTGTTAATGAATATTCCTCCAATCCTGATGCTGCATTCTTCTGTATATAGTGCAATTTCTTGGATTATTTGCTCAGAATACAGGTTGAATAAGTATGGGGAAATGATACAACCATGAGGTACACTTTTCGTGATTTTAAACCATGCAGTATTACAATTTTGTTCTCTTTGAACAACTGCCTCTTGCTCTATGTACAAGTTCCTCATGAGCATAATTAAGTGTTCTAGAATTCCCATTCTTTGTCATATTATCAATACTTTGTTATACGCTATAGTGCCAGACAGTAAGACCCCAACATTTGAAGGCACTCAAAATATGACTAGGGAAGAGCTGCCTCCTCAAAGTAGAGTAAATCTTAATTATGTGGATGGAGCAAAGCTTTCTGGACCATCATTAATTGATGAGGCATGGTTCAAAGTGAGGAGAAACAGCTGAAACATCCATGAACAATCATAACACGTAATGTACAATAGAATGTAAAAATATTGTAAGTTGTCAAAAATTAAATGGAAAACATAAAGATCAATATCCTCTGCATTATTGAGCTAACTTCTGAAGCTTGAAATTGATAATTACTGGTGACTGGAATGCAATATTTGGTCAAAAAAATCATCAGGAGTTGAAAAACATGGACTTGGTGGTAGAAATGACAATAGAGATCATAAGATGGAATTTTGTAATATTGGCAACTTGTTGTTGTTGTTATGTGCCGTCGAGTCGGAACCGACCCATAGTGACCCCTCCTTGGGTTTCCGAGGCAGTATCACTATGAAAGTAGTTTGCCCCATTTTCCTTCCTAGGAGTGGCTGGTGGGTTTGAATCACCAGCCTTCTGGTTAGCAGTCAAGTGCCCTAGGCACTATGCTACCAGAGCTCCTACTGACAACTTATTCATTACAAATAGTTTTTTCCAACAATATAAATGGTGACTGTAAATGTGAACCTGGTCACTTGGAATATACAACAATTAAATCAATTACATCTATGAAAAGAGATGATGGAGAAGCTCAATATCATCAGTCAGAACAAGGTCAGCAGCCAACTGTGGAACAGACCATGAATTGTTCATGTGCAAGTTCAAGAAGATGGTGAAGAAAAGTAAAATAAGTCCACAAGAGATTAAATAAGGCTTTGGTTGAATTCCTCCTGAATTTAGAGACCATCTGAAGAATAGATTCTATTCATTGAGAATCAATGATTGAAGATCAGATGAGTTGTGGAATGACATCGAAGACATTATACATAAAGAAAACAAAAGGTCATTAAAAAGATAGGTAAAGAAAAAAAAAGAACAAAATGGATGTCAGAAGAGACTCTGACTCTTGCTCTTGAACACAGCGTAGCTAAATAGAATGGAAGAAATAATGAAGTAAAAGAGCTGAACAGAAGATTACAAAGGGCATCTCAAGCTAACAAAGTGAAATATTATAATAAAATGTGCAAAGACCTAGAGTTAGAAAATCAAAAGGGTAGAACACATTTAGCATTTTCAAACTGAAAGAACTAAAGACAAAATTCAAGCCTTGAGCTCCTATACTGAAGGATTCTATAAGCACAATACTGAACAATGCAGGAATCATCAAAAGAGATGGAAGGAATACAGTCATTGTACAAAACAGAATCGGTCAACATTCAAATACCTCAAGAGGTAGTTTATGAACAAGGGCCAATGGTATTGAAGGAAGAAGTACAAAATGCATGAAATTTATTGATGAAAAACTAAAAACAAAACAAAATAAAACAAAAAACTCACTGATGTCAGGTCGGATCCGACTCATAGCAATCCTTCCTTGGGTTTCTGAGGCAGTGTCATTATGGAAGTAGGTTGCTCAATTTTCCTTCCAAGGAGTGGCTGGTGGGTTTGAATCACCAGCCTTCTACTTAGCAGTCAAATGCCTTAGGCACTACGTCACTAGAGGCTCTAGGAATTGACAAAATACCTCTTGAGTGACCTTATAGAACAGTACAAACTTCCTCATAAAGTTTCCAAGGCTGTAAGCTTTACAGACTGCCACATCTTTCTCCTGCAGAGTAACTAGAAGGATCAAACAGACCTGTTGGTTAGCAGCTAAGCTCTTAACCATTGAAGCTTCAGGGTTCTTCTTAAGCACTAATTTAAGAGTTATGAATTCATATAGATTCTTTCACAAGAATCCTTAGGTGCTAATAACAAAACTGAAACTACAGATAGTATATACTGCAGTAAGGATATATTTTATTCAAGATAGACAGGAGATTTCAATTTCTGGGCTTCTGAAATGATGCACATACAGCTTCATGAGCAAAGAGATGACATTTTCAAATATGGCCCCACTGGAATAATGCCTGCCATGAGTTTCACTCATTCACTTATGTACCAATATTCTTATTATGCACTACATTCTTTTCCAGAGGCTGGTTGTAATGGTATAAATGATAAAAGCATGACATCACTCTCGAGCTTACCTTGCAGAAATGTTCATAGACAAGTGAAACATCATACACTGTTACATACTTTTGAATCATATAAAGAAACAAAAAGTGGAGTAAGGAATGAAGAATATGGATGAACCACTTTAAATAGATTTGTCAGGAGTGGCTTCCTTGCCATGCTGATCCTTGAGCCCAGACCCAAGTGATGTGACCTGAGTTATTCATTGTTGTTATGTGCCATGAGTCGGACCAGACTCATAGTGACCCATCCTTGGGTTTCCAAGGCAGTATCACTAAGGAAGTAGATAGCCCAACCTTCCTTCTGAGGAGTGGCTGAGGGATTTGAACCGCCAGCCTTCTGGTTAGAAGTCAAGTGCCTTAGGCACTACGCTACCAGAGCTCCGAAGTTATTCACGTGGAAATAATTTCCAGCAGAGCATGTAACAAGTTCAATATCCTTATCTGGGTATATTTAGGGAAGAGCAAAGAGGTCATTGCTGCTGGAGTAGAATGGGTGTTGGGAAGTGCTGGAGAAAACTGAAGAGTTTACTACATGGGGAAGAACATGTTGGGTGGGGTCAGATAAAAGCTTTTGTTTTTATATCAAGTGGATGGAAAGCCAAAGGAATATTTTGAGGATAGAAATTTTATCATGTGATAGCTCTAAATTATGAAAAACAATACTAGAATACAGTTAATATAATGAAAATTTTGAATGGATGAGTGAAAAATTCATGGCTCTAAATAAAATGTGGGAGCTCTGGTAGCATACTGGCTAGGGCACTTGATTGCTAACTAGAAGGCTGGCTGTTCAAACCCACCAGCCACTCCTTGGAAGGAAGATGGGGAAATCTACTTCCGCAGTGATACTGCCTCAGAAACCCAAGGTGGGGTCGCTATGAGTCGGGTCCGACTTGATGGCATGTAACAACAAAAACAACAAATAAAATGTTTTAAAATAAGTAACTGTGGCTATATTTTCATTTAAATTTAAAATAATATACAGACAGGGGCTTAATATTTCCTTGCTTTAACTAATATTTATTTGCCCTATTCAGTCAGATTAAAAAAAAATAAAAAAACCTCACTAACCTCCAGTGGATTCCGATTTATAGAGAACCCTCCCTGCCACTCCTGCCGCGCCCCGTCTTGGGTTTCTGAGGAGGTATCTCTACTGAAATAAGTTGCCCAATCTTCCTTCTAAAGAGTGGCTGGTGGATTTGAACCACCAGCCTTCTGGTTAGCAGTCAAATGCCTTAGGCACTATGCCACCAGAGCTCCCCGAATGACAGTAGATATTCTCTATATTTATGTTTGATTAATTCATGTTATTCATATAATGAATTAATGTATATTGTAAGTAAGAGTATCTATACACTAATGCACAACAGAATGATCAAACTCAACTTTAGTGTGCCAATTTAATGAAAAGAAATACTCAGTTTTAAACTAGGTTTGAAAAAGGACTTGTGAATTCCTTTCATATTAAAATCAGGAAATAGACTAATAAAGAATGACCATCCTTAGAAAACTTGTGAATAAGCAGATTGCCCACTCTTCCTTCTCTGGAGCGGCTGGTGTGTTTGAACTCCCAACCTTCTGATCAGCATAGCCTTACCCTCTATACCACCAGAGCACCTTCACTATCTCTATACCACAAAAAAAAAAAAAAAAAAAAAAAACTCTCACTAACATCCAGTGGGATCTGACTCATAGCAACCCTTCCTTGGGTTTCTGAGACAACATCACTACGGGAGTAAATTGCCCAATCATCCTTCCAAGGAGTGGCTGGTGGGTTTGAACTTCTAGGCTTCTGGTTAGCAGTCAAATGCCTTAGTCACTACACCACCAGAGCTCCCATTATCTTTACAGAGATATGGATATATAAAATGTATATAAAACAATTTCCTCTTTGAAATGATAAAGTCCAAGTCTGTTCAATTCTTGTCTTACTTTACTAAGATTCTAAAGATTATCTTCAATGATCTCAGAATTAGCAGTGAAGATAGCCATGGTTAAATATTATGATTCCTATTATTTTATAATTATTTGCTTGCTGCTTCTTTAAAACAGATACTGGACAGGAGTTCCAGCGGAAAAGGAAGAAAGACTGCACAGACCCTCTTCAACAAAGAAAGGGGAAAGCAACTAACACAGACACAGAAGATAATCTTGGACCCCTGAGCCTTGAAGGGAAGGATATAGAAGTGGACTAAACCCCAACTAGCAGAAGAATTTGTGTGAAAATACCAAAAATAGGAGACATATGGAGCTGTGGTCTGGCAGCAATCCTGAGTGATCCTGATGGCACAGACAGCTTAGAGATTCCCGAGTGCTGGTTGTTGTTGTTGTTATTTGCCATCGAGTCGGCCCTGACTCATAGCAACCCCTCCTTGGGTTTCTGAGGCAGTATCAATACGGAAGTAGGAATGCCCAACCTTCCTCACAGGGAGTAGCTGGTGGGTTTGAACCGCCAGCCTTCTGGTTAGCAGTCAAGTGCCTTAGGCACTATGCTACGAGTGCTGGTAGGACCTAAGAATTAACCTAACAATCACCCTGCTAGCCAGGGACTGCACAGAGGACTGTGCATGGTGGCTGGGGAACAAACGGAGAAGGTGAAGAGAAAGGTGGGCTGAACTGTGGACATTAGCCAGTCCGGAGGACAGTGCCATTTTGGAGGTTTAAAAGCAGCTTGACTATTTTGGATATTTAAAGAGAAAGCCCTATTGAGCAGATTCCTGGGGCTTAAGAACACGTTCTGCTTTCCAGCAACCCCAAGGACACTCGGGACTGCAAGACTGAAAAGGTACAAGATTCCTCTTGTTCCTCTTATACCTCACACACCCTTGGTGAAGGGAGGTGTGGCCATCCCCCACTCCCACTTACCTTCTGGGCCCACAGGAACTCCATCACAGTCTGTGTGCTCAGACAGAGCCTGGGTGCCCTGCCCTGTTCTCCAACGATTTTTTTTTCCTCTCTTTTATTTGTTTTTACTTTTTTCTTCTTTGCTTTCTTTTTTCTGGTGATTAGTTTGCTTATATTTGTCTGTTTTAGAATAACTGATATTATTAATACTTTTGTACTTTTTATTATTATTCTTAATCTTCCCCTACCACGTCCTAGTTTTCAGCATTTTTTCTTTTCCTTGTGCCTGGTTGAATTTTTTTTTTTTTTTAAATATAAGGAGTTTTCCCCCCTTTTTTCTCTTAATTAACCCCATTCCTTGTTTTTCTTTTTGCATTATCCCATTTTTTTTCCTTCATTTATTATTCTCCTTCCCTACTTTTTTTTCTTAGTGCGCTATCCCAAGATATCACAGGTTTTCTTGTTTTTTCTTCTTTTTTTCCTTTTTTTTGGTTACTGTTCCTGTGTGATTACATGGTGTGTTTTTTGTCCATGTGCTTTTAGATTTTTAATGGTTGTTCAATTGTAATTTGTGTCTAACTGAGTGGGAGACAACTACAGTCCCCATAAGACACAACTACACCTACACCTCCTGAAACTTCACTTACTGAGCGAGAGCCACTACCTCCTTATTCACAAATGGGCCAACAATAAAAAACCACCAAGAGCCAGAATCACCCTTGGCTGTTCTTCACAGACAGTTAACAGAGATCTAAATACAACAACACCACGATGCCTTGGAAAAAACAGACCATCACAGTCCACACAAAGGAGTAGGATAAAGTGGTAGAAACAAGGGAGAAGGATACAGACCCAGAACACATCCCTGAGGAAGAAGCAGCATTGGAACTCTCTGACAAGGAATTCAAAAGAATTATCTTTAGGTATCTTCAAAGGATTGAGAGACAGACCAAAGAAAACACGGAAAAAAAACCCTGGAGGAAGTTTGGAAGAAGATACAAGAACAAAATGACAAAATAAATGAAAAATTAGAAATGATTCTAAATCTACAG
>NW_006921935.1:1968745-1974147 GCF_000298275.1 Orycteropus afer afer
GCTGGTCACTGTTCCCAACAAAGGAAAAAAAAATCCGAAAACCTCCAGGGCAAGCAGCGAACTGTTCGCTCCAGGAAGTATATAGTCCGGAATGCCGTTCTTCCAGTTTGTCCCTGGGATAGTATTACAGGTAGGCCACACCCCTGGGGAAACTCCCCCTAGACTGACCGGCCACTTAGGACGCAGTCATATGATCCATCATGTGAACCACCACTCACAACTGGAGTCCAGCCAAGTTGACACATCTTCAACTATCACAGTATTCTTAACCATTGTTTAATAATCACATGAAGTAAAGATGGGAACTAACTGAGAATGCTGAGAAAACATTAGTTTACAGATTTGTAGAGTTTGCCCATAAAAACATGTCTGAAATAAAAAGACTACAAAATTAAATAATTTCTATGTCATAGAACAAGAAAAATATAATATTCATTTGGATTAAGTTATGCCTACCACAGTTAATACACAACATAAAGGAGCTCTGGTGGTATAGTGGATAAGGCATTTGGCTGCTAACCAGAAGTTCAAAATGTTTAAACCCATCAGCCACTCTGCAGAAGGAAGATGGGGCAATTTACTTCCACAAACATTTACAGCCTCAGAAACCCAGTGGGGGTTGCTATAAGTCAGAATCAACTTGATGTCAGTGAGTTTGGTTTTTTGTACCACAGTTAGTATATAACATTGGAGCAGAGCAAACAATTTCTGAAATTCCATGACGTCTTTTGTTTTCAATAGACAGATAAAAGCAGGTATTTCCACTAGTAACCTCAGCTATTATTCAATATCAGTTGCAAAGGGAACTGTATAATTAGCTACATATACACACATGTGCACTCTCACAGCTGTATATGCATATGTAATACACATATGGAAATTCACATGTGTAATTAAGTTAATCTCTTATATGATGATCAGTAAGTATCTTGTTTCTTTATTATAACAATTTTTCATTTCATAATTGCACATTAAAATTTTATCAACCAGTATTTAATTTTAAATTTTCTGGTAGAATAGTGCCTAAGGCATTTGACTGCTAACCAGAAGGCTGGTGGTTCAAACCCACCAGACACTCCTCAAAAGGAAGTTTGGGTAATCTACTTCCATAATGATACCACCGGGGAAACCCAAGGAAGGGTCTCTATGTGTCAGATCTTACTCGACAGCAGTGAGAGAAGAACTAAATAGTTTTTGGATGACTGACAGGGGTTAGTCTGAAATTTGTAAAGAACAGAAATTCTGTGTCTTTCTTTTTCTCTATCTCCATCACTTCACTAAATCATTTGCATTACAGAGAAAGAGCTTCCAAAGAATACAGAAATATTAATAGGTCACAGAAACTACAATTGGTATTATGGTTCTCATGCTGTATGTCATGTATAGGCAACAGATAATATTAATGTTCAGAAGAAACACATGAAACAGTTACTGGAACTATATTAATTCAGTCCAACTACCATTTTTGAGTCTTTGCAAATTGATAGGCAACATGATCTACAGCGATAAAGAAGACACACACATTTCACTTAAGGAACTCCGATCAAGAGAAACCAGTACTTATACTTAGAGTTTAACCATGTTTTGTTAAATTTTAAAACAGTGCAGTAGATTTTGGATGTTTAAGAAATGAAATTTTATCTTGTAAATCCACTGATACTAGATGTTTGTCAAACCAAGTACCATTACTCTTACTTCTACAAAGAAGTTAAAAGCCCAGACAAAAATAATAAGAAGAGAAAGAGCTTGAATCCTACATGACTCCTTTGAGCTTCCTATCAGCCCTGAGCTGCTTACCTAAAAGGTCTTGGTACAGAGAGCAAATAAATCCCTAACTGATTGACTTAACTGAACAATTTTGGTCTGTATTTTCTGTAATGAAATACAATCCTATCTGATGGTTTTGAGAGATAGATTAAGATAGACAGATAATTTGATATATAGATATAGATAGATGATAGATAAATAGATAGCTAGATAGTAGATAGATAGGCAAATAGATGACAGATAGATAATAGAAGAAAAATATATCTAATTTGAAAATTTAAAAAAAAGTTTAAAAAATGTTTTACTTGCAGAAAGTGATCAAAAGGATAGAATATGATTTAGTTATCATACACTGATATTATCATCTAGAAAGCTGGTACATAAATAGAATACATTTATCTTGTTGATTAACTTTGTTATCTTAAATGCTTGGCTCACTTTTATTTTTATATATTTTTCTCATTTTTACACTAATTTTGAAGGCACCATCATATAAATTATACTTTAGCTATATTTTAGATAATGGCAATACTTTGGGATGTTTAAACCAAAACCAAAACCAAACTCACTGCCACCAAGTAGGATCTGACTCATAGCAACCCCTCCTTGGTTTTCCGAGGCCCAAACTTCTTTCCGAGGAGTGGGTTTGAACCATCACTCTTCTGGTTAGCAGTCAAATGCCTTAGCCACTATGCCACCAGAAGAACTCCTCCTTTGGGATGTTTAATCAGTATAATTTTTTGGTGCATAGCAATGCAAAAACAAAATCTTGTGTAGTTGCTAAACTATATGGTAAATTTAACTCAATTTTTAAATAATTGATAAATAATGGCTACACATTTGTTTGTGTTAAACATACTAATGATTTTCACTCTAACAATTAGTCCTCTAGTAACTTGTGACTGATAATTGAGTTAAGTCATGTATACGCCAAAATATTTTTAATATTAACACTATTATTGAGTAATGAAGAATAAATTAAATTACAAAATCCATTTTATAATGAATAACAAATACTAAAAAATATATATAATAGTAAAGACAAAAGCCTTATTTCAGTTTTGTAATCTTTCTAATCAAAAGTTAATTCCACTTATATGTATATATTTTTAATTGTGTGACTCATTAATCACATGGACACATTGTAGCAGGATTATTTTAAGCTTTTGCTGTGGACATATAACAGATGTTTAAGTAGGCATTGACAGTGAAGAAAGACTTAAATTATTTTTGGCAAACTTTCAGTATTCTAATTGGTTTAGATAAGAAAGGACACTTTAGCAATGTATACAGTTTTCTTCAACTTGATGAAAAACAAAAAACACTAATATTTTATGAGATTAAATTTACTATGTGACAGCACACATATATGTGTCTGTATACCTCGTATGACTATACATATTGGAATTTAAAAATCGTAATAATATTACAAAGTTCCATTGCTACTAAAAACTGTACTTATAAAAATTATCTTATAATTAAGAAACCATGAAATGTATTATATAGACTCAATATTCTCTGTGAAAATACTGAAAACAATTTGGTGAAATATGTATTAAAATATTTTTTCTGTAATAAACAATAATTTAAACAACATATATTATTTTAGTCAATAACTAGTTAGCAGGACATCAAAACAAGTAATCAAATATAAGGGAAAATACCAAAAAAGCCTGCTTTCCTTAGAATTAAAGGGAGGGATATAACAAAGAATAAGACCATTATCATCAATTATTTAATTTGAGTCATAGATGAAAAGAAATCCAGTACATTAACAACTGTGGATATTATTTCAACTTCATTAGTTACTTAAAGAAAAATGGATGATGTTGTGTCTCTCTATAACAGAAATTCACCAAATAGCAGGAGTTTACTGTGACGATAAAAAATTAATAATAAGTAAAATAAAGATGAGTGGGAACTGACTCACTGAATGGTAGTATGTACAATATGAAAAAGTTTTTCCACTGCTACTTTTAAATTGATGAAACTATCATTCAGTTTTCAGTTACAGTAGGAATCACAGCCATTATCTTCATTTTATAGAAGGGAAAATTGAGCAGTAGGGAATTTTGATTGATCACGTTAAGGGCCAGCAAATAATCGTTCCCCGTTAGCTTGGATGGAGCACTCTGTTGGTGTTGTGGAAAACCTCTAAGGCAGTTCTAATCTATTCTAAAGGGTAACTAAGAATTAGAATGGACTTGATGGCAGTGGGTTTGGTTTTGGTTTCAGCTTGAACACTGGAACAAACATGTATGTAGAAAACTGAAGCTAGGCTGAGACCTGCAGCCTGGAGCCAAGACCAACCAATCCTAGCAAGGCCAGGAAATCCTGACACAGGGATCCTGGGCCAGTGTCCAAACGATTGAGTGAAAAAACAATGCTCATTGTTTAAATCACTGGGTTTTATAGTGATATATTTTATAGGATATATAGTGATATATTTTAGGAGCTCTGGTAGCATAGTGGCTAAGACACTTGCCTGCTAACCAGATGGCTGGTGGTTCAAACCCAGCCACTCCTCTGAAGAAAGTTTGGGCAATCCTACTTCCATAGTGATACTGCCTTGGAAACCCAAGGAGGGGTCGCTATGAGTCGGGTTTGACTCGACGGCACATAACAACAACAACAACCACTATATTTTATAGCAGTATTGTGGCAAGAACTGACAAACACAAATTTGTTAAAAGATATAGGGTGCTGATAACTGTAGGTGGTGAAGAAGCTTTTAGCAGACTTGCAATATCACGACTCATGAAGAGCTGAAACTTTTCTTGTCATTGTCATTTCCCTAACTGGGAATATTTTTAAAATATATTTAATAAACTTCTGGTTTTGCTTTCTTGTATGTAGTTCATAGCCAAAATGTTAAATTATGGCTATATTTGATCAAGCATGACAAAAAGTGATGAGCTGAGAAGGAAACTAGCCAATAAGTAAGAAAAAATGATAGAGAATATAAAAAGATAAGAAGCTGAATGTTAGAGAATAAACTTGTTTCTAACCAACACAGAGGTGTGGCAATCTGTAGAAAAAGATCAAATACAATAAACTGTTAGCAAGGCTTGCCATAAAACAAAGAGAACACCAAAGATGTATAAGAGGACTAAAGTGGCTTCAATAGACAAATCATCCCACATATATTAATACATAAATTACCTGTAATAAAGTCTAGAGATGATACATAGACAGGTAGAGAGTCCTATCACAAGAAGAAATAAAGGTGTTGAAAATGGAGTTGAGTTGGATGATACATAGAAAATATAAAATATTTCAGAGAGCTGTGCTGCACAAGCACTCACATTATGGATTAAAAAGAAAACTTACTGGGATAAGGAAAGATACCTGTGTTGCAAATATTCTATTGGTAGTAACTAGACTGAGAGAGCTATTCTTTTGGTAGTAACTAGACTGAGAAAGACTGAGTAGCAGGCCGGAACAGCAGGGAAGGGGATAAAAGCCTTGAGCCCCAGGCTTACAGGCGAGGAGAGACAATGCAGGGATGCCAGATAGCAGGCCAGAAGAGCAGGAGAAAGGGGATTAAAAGCCAGGAAGCCAGACAGAGGAACAGTCAGCCAGGTGGGGGTGACACGAGAGGTCTCCAGCAGCAGGACAAACTTGTCTGTCAGTTT
>NW_006921935.1:1976921-1996523 GCF_000298275.1 Orycteropus afer afer
TTCGTCTCACCTATTTTGGTCATGTTGTAAGGAGGGACCATTCCCTGGAGAAGGATGTCATGCTTGGTAGGGTGGAGGGTCGATGAAAGAGGGGGTGGCCTTCAATGAGATGGATTGACATGGTGGCTGCAATGATGGACTCAAGTATAGCAGGGATTGTGGGGCTGGCGCGGGATTGGGCAGTGTTTTGTTCTGCTGTGCATGGGGTCGCTATGAGTCGGAAATGACTCGACACCACTTAACAACAACAACAACAGACTGAGAGACCTTCTCATTTTCCAGGCAATGTTCTGTAATTCTCTCCTCAGAATCCTCGAATAGCAGCCAAGGGGAATCACAGAAAAGGAAGGACTCCTAGAAAGAGGAGTAAAGAGCTATAAAGAACATTAGACTGGGGAGCTGAACATGGTTATCCCATGTGTTATGAAATAGAACTGTATTCCATAGGGTTTTCTTATAGAAGGGGATCACCAGGACTTTCATCTGCAAAGCCACTGAGTGGTTCTGAAGTGAAAACCTTTATGCTGACAGCTGATTATAGTCTGATCTCCTTAATTGCATGTGTTTGGCAGAGTCAGTCCAGAAGATTAAAAATTAAGCCAAAACAAGTACCTTATCAAAACATGGGGTCAAGTGAACTGGACATATATACCCAGCAATATTTCAGAATTGCCATTGATCAGTGAGTTCTATGAGGCTCAAATTCTTTCTATTTTTAAATGTCACATTTCCAACACTTGTTTCATCTGTCATTTTTTTTTTTTTTTTTTTCGTAATTGAATGTTGCTATTACTTCTCTGGTCAAAGAAGAGCTGAATTTACACTTAAAGGTGATCAGTAGATCTTGGAATGGCAGCCTAATGCTGTAAATGGATGAAACTTTTGGTCTATCCTGTGCAAGATGTGCATGTATTTTGCATGCAGAAAAAAAGTGAGTTTTTGAGAAAAATAAACTTCTTTTACAGTACACTGTACAGTACAGTGTACTGTAATATAGAAGATTGCTGCTGTCATTGTTAGGTGTCACTGAGTTGGTTACAACTCATAACAACCCTATGTACAACAAAACATCAACCTTATTTTTCCATAGTAACTCCTATTCCACTTAAGGTAGAGTATAATTTCCAGTAAAAAGTAAATTTTACTTGACTATGTAATTTTATTTGTCCAATGAGATAGACGTACTGGCAACATGAGCATAGGTCTAAAATGAAGTCTTCAGTTGGGTTTTCTGTCTTGCGTTTCATTCATATGTCATAAAAAGGGCATGTCCCAAGTAGTTTTGGATCCTTAAGTCAGAACACACTTAGAGAATACCTCAATCCAACAATAACATAAAATTAGATAACTGGAGTCAAGCCCAAGTAAACCACAGTTGACAGCTAGCTGCTCCACGGACTTGAAAACATGTGAGTAATAAAAAGTTTTATATAAACACCATGAGTGTTTGAGGTGGATTTTTACACAGAATAATTGTGGCAGTAAGTGAGTTAGCACAAAAATATATTGTTGGGTTTGTTTTTCATTTCTCCCTTGTCCATGCAGTGTAATATATTTAGTGGTATAAGTAGGGTAAAACCTGAGAACTTCTGACTTTTTTGATATGTCCCACTCAGTGTTTTAATTACAAAGAAAAAAACTCATTTTGTGATAAAAAACTTACTATAGTTGTTATTATTTTAATCTGTCAATTGTTTGTTGATATGCTATATAAAATGATATACAGATATAAAAATTAATATCTTAAGTTTGTAGAATACAATAAAGTTACATTAGAGCATGTACTTACTGTAGCTTTCTTTTGTGATACAGAACTATGGATCCTACTTATTAACAGAGCATTGTAACAGATGGAGACCCTGGTACATTATTTTTAGAATTGGCTTACAGTTCATTTTAGAAAATATTTATACTGTTATGACTCCCATCTGCAAGGAGAAAAAAAAGTTTTGTTTTTTTAATCTAAATGGAAATAATTTGTTTATTTCTTAAGGAAATAAGTTTTAATTTATTTTATGCAAAATAGTCAGCAAAATATTCTCATTTATATCCCTCCTCAATATTGCATTGACTAAAATTATATAATGGATCTAAAATATACTGAAATTTGAAATGCATAAGCTCTGTTTTTGAACTGTAACAAGCAGGTAATAGCACTGAGTTGGACTTTCCTGCTTCAATTAGGATTAACTGGGTGGAATTGAGAAGCAATGGTGACACTGTAGTTATGTGCTCAGCTACTAGCTGAAAAGTCAGTGGTTCAAACCCACTGACTGCTCCATGGGAAAAAGATGTGGCAGTCTGCTTCCATAAAGATTTACAGTTTTGGATACTCTATGGGATAGTCCTATTTTGTCTTACAGGGTCACTACAAGGAATTGATTCCACAGCAATGACTTTGGTTTAAGGGTTAGAACTCCACCTTTCATGGTGGAGGAATATCTATAGATTAAGCTTAATAGTGCAAGTACCAAATGGTGGTCTGGAAGACCTTAGCACCCACAGCCCACCCAACCACATTTGTTGATGTGGAGCATTGATATCTTCTCATTCTTACATGCAGTATAAAAATTATCTTAAATGCATTGCTGTTTTGCCAACTCATCTTTAAATTAATGAGCTTTGATGGCACAGTGGATAAGGCATTGACTACTAACCAAAAGGTTGGTGCTTCAAACCTCCCAGCCACTTTGAGAAAATGAGGCAGTTTACTTCTGTAAAGCTTTACAACCAAGGAAACCCTATGGGGCAATTTCACTCAGTCCTATAAGGTTACTATCAGTCGACATAAATATCATCTCATAAAACATTGCTGCTTTTGCAAACTCCTCCTTAAATTGGTGGTATTTTTATGTATCTAGAGAAGTGACCCTGTGAGCGTTGGTGGAGTAGTGCCTATGTCATTTGACTGCTAATGAGAAGGCTGGAGGTTCAAACTCACCTACCACTCCTCAGAAGGAAGACTGGGGAATCTACTTCTGTAGAAATACCACCTCAGAAACCCAAGGAGGGGTCGCTATAAGTTGGAACCAACTCAATGGCAGTGACTTTTATTTTATTTTATTTTAATGACCCTAGTTTCCTCTTATAGAGAAATTCTAGAGTCTCTAATTAGTGAAAACATTGGAGAAGCAAAAACAAAAAATAGAAGTAGTGAAGAACATTACATTCCAATATAGTTGAAGTTAAGATTATGCCTAGAAATAATTAAATGATATGGGCTACAGCTATATTTTGGAGATTTATACTAAATAATATTGCTTTATTAACATAAAAATCACATTTAAATCCCTTTCAAGGGAACAAAATCGTTAGAATTGTGTATTGGGACTATGTATTTTGTGACAAAATAAAAAATACATTTGAGGGTAAAACCTGAATATAAAAGAACTAGGTAGGAAATGATCAGCATACAAGAACAACTAAAAGAGACTTAGTGGAGCTCATAGTGCAAAAGAGGAATAATGTAAATTATGCTATTTGGTTAACTCAACAAGGCTTGGAATCAGGAGGAGAGGAGAGGAGATAGAATTCTGGATAAAATTAGACTTCTCAGGTAGCTTAACTGACAAAAAAAAAAGTTTGGAATGTGGCTGCAAAAGTATGTTGCTGAATAATAATTATTTTTATGCTTCTCAGATACATGTAATACAAGTTAGTATTGCAAAATTATGTAGCCTATTATTTAAAATATTTTACTAACATTTTTATGCACCCAAGGTAATAAGTTTTCACTGAAGTATTACATAAATGATCATTTATACCATACTGTAAATTATAATAGTTTATTAGAATATGTAGTAATATACTGATTATTTAAAATTTTACTTAAAACTAAAACAGAGAAAAATACCTTTCATGATTCAGACTTCATACCTTAATATTACACCTCCAAATTATACAGTTAAAATGACCAAAAAAAAAAAAGTAACACTTTTTAAATTAAAAAGCTTTAGGTAGAATATGCTACAGCAAATTAATTATATTTTAATTTGGTTAACTTTAATACCTTTGAATATATTTTAAAGATCAATATCTAGAGGTGGAGGAAAGAAAGAATTAAGACGTATAATAATTTTCTTCCCCATTTATAGCCATATGAAATTTTATCTCCCAAATAACTGAAGAAATGCTTTAAATAATAAATGGCATTGATCTGTTTTTACCTTATGCATTAATTTATTTTTCATTGTGTGTATTTGTGTTTTGTTCTGTTTGATTTTTTAACTGACAAATACTCTTTCTCTATTTAGTGTAAATGCTAGATGAAAAATAATCTATTCATTGTTTCATATTACCCAACTGTTCATTTGATCATTATTAAACATATGATAAAATATATAATAAGGAATAATCTGTATGGCTAATTTTAAATTTAAGAGAAAGATAACCAAGGAGACATTGGATGAATAAGGAGATAGAGATGTTTCTCAGTAATATGTTTAAAATCAAGGATCTAGTTATCTCCTTCTTGTTATCAAAGCCTAGGATATCCAGAGTTGCTCAGCCTTCTTCAAAATGAATAAATTTGAATGAAATTACTAGTGAGTTATTTGTGAATTTAAATGTAATATATTTTACTTTCCAGTAATGAGAATAATAATACTTGTTAATGAGATTACACCATTGCAATTATCAAGGGAAACCAGTTTAATTCTCAGAGATAAGGAATCTTAAGCCAAAACAAAATTAATTTGAAGAACTTTGGGAGCATAGTGACTATAACACTATATGAAGAGACCTCTTGGGTAATGATAATGTTCAATTTATTTATTATTCATTTGTTTATTAGTAAAAGTTTACTCAAGTGTATTTGTTTTGAATAAATGGTGTAAACCTACACTTATAATCTAGTCACTGTTGAGTTTTTATGTTATATTTCAAGTAACACTTTCCTTAAAAGTCAATTTGATAATCTCAAGGTTTTAGAGAGCCTGCTGAATATATCTGCAGTGGTGACAAGCCAACAACTATGTGGAAATTAATACACGCAAGGCACTGCTCTATGAATATGGCATGAGAGTATACTTAGTAATTACAACAATCTTACAAAGAAACTTCTTTTATTATTGAATTTTATATCTGAGAAAACTGATGTACAGACAGATTAGTTCCCTAAGATCATAGATAAAGTTCTGGACCCAGATTTTGTATCTCCAGCATCTACCAAGTGGCTACTGTTTATGAGCTACCTCTCATAATGATAGCATATTCTTCTTTGCTAAATATTTGCACCTTTAAGTTATAGAAAGTCTATTGTTGTTAGGTGCTGTCCAGTCGCTTTAGACTCATAGCAACCCCATGCACAGCAGAATGAAACACTGCCCACTTCCACGCCAGCTCCAGGATCCTTGCTATACTTGAGCCCATTGTCACAGCCACCATGTTAATCGATGTCATTGAAGGCCTTCTCCTCTTTGGTCAGCCCTCCACCTTACCACACATGACATCCTTCTCCAGGGAATGGTCCTTTCTGACAACACGACCAAAGCAGGTGAGACGAAGTCTGGCCATCCTCGCTTCCAAGGAGCATCTCGGCTGCACTTCTTCTGGGACAGATCTGTTAGTTCTTTTGGCAGTCCATGGTACCTTCAGCATTCTTTGCCAGCACCACAACTCAAAAGCATCAATTCTTCTTCCGTCTTCCTTATTCATTGTCCAGCTCTCACATGCATACGAGGCAATTGGAAATATCATGGCTTGTGTCAGATACACCTTAGTCCTCAAGAAGACATCCTTGCTGTTCAGCACTTGAAAGAGTTCCTTTGTAGCCGACCTGCCCAGTGCTACATGTTGCCTAATGTCCTGACTGCTGCTTCCATTGGCCTTGATTGTAGAAATAAGCAACATGAATTCTTTGACAACCTCAATCTTTTCTCCATTTTTAGTGATGCTGCTTATTTGTCCAGTTGTGAGAATTTTTGTTTTCTTTATATTGAGATGTAATCCGTACTGCAAACTGTGTTCCTCAATCTTCATCAGTAAGTGCCTCAAGTCATCATCACTTTCAGCAAGCAAAGTTGTGTCATCAGCATATCTCAGATTGTTAATGATTCTTCCTCCAATCTTGATGCCATGTTTTTCTTCATATAGTTTTTCTTACTATAATAGAAAGTCTATTATAGTAAGTCTACTATAAGTCTAAAATATCACTAATTTAGTAATATTGTAAAATATTTTATATCACATGTATTGATATACAGCATACTTCTTAACTTCTGCTGATATACTCGTTTTTGAGGTAAGTTATAATTCAATAATTTTAAGTTTTAGATTTCAATCATTTCATCCATGCTTCTTCCTTTTGATTGAATTAAAAAAATAGAATATTGTTTGAAGATATCTAGGTTGACAACATTTCTGAGTTTCCAGAACAGAAATTTTATAATCCAACATCTAATAACTTCCATTTATGGTTTTCCATTTCAAGAAAAACATGTAAACATCTTCCCTCTTTGTTGGTCTTTCACAACACAAACCTCAGTTAATTACAACTTCCAGCAATCTCTTTCATGTATATAACTATGCTCTTTAATTTTATTTTTCCCTTCTTCACATATATCTCCTGCATTTTACATCTAGAACAATGTACTCTTTCTGTTGATTTCAAGTATTAGATTTTTCACCCTTTCCATTGCCAAAGACCTGTATTTCAGGTATCAATTCTCCTTTATCTCTACCATTAACATGGTCATTGTCATTGTTGAAATAGATAAATTTTCCCTAATTATGTCACAGAACAAGCCTTCCATTTTTGCTGATATCTTACCAGTTTAGAGATTTTGACCTCCAATCTGTCTTCCCTTCCTTTTTATATAAGTTTCTCCTGCTTACCTCTGTCATCCCCATTAGTATTTAAAATAATTTAATGCTTCCAAGGAAACGCTTTCATTTTCCACTCAGGATGTACTGTATAATCTTCTCCATCCTGCACTCTAACATGAGAGGCTGACAAGTGTGCACTAAATCATTTCACTCTGTTGTCCTTTGGTTTCCAAAGAGGAGAACCAACAGCATATGGAGGGGAGGGAAATATAAGATTGAGTTGTTTATTCCCCTGGCTTCCTTCTTGAGGAATTGCTCTCCAATGAAGTTCTTTCAAATCCTTATAAAAACAGCTTAATTTTAGTATTATGTTTCCAGATTGGTCACTGGTGGATATTGGAATTGATACTGAAATAGTTCCTGGAGAATAGACCTACAAAGAGGATTAAGGAACACTGAAATTACCTCCTAAACAGAGAAAATGGTAAATGGTAATCCTGGCATGTGAAGGCAAGTTCAAAGTATTGCTATTTGGAAGGAAGAAACTTTAGGAGAGCAAATATCTATGGAATTTAGTTGTTAGGACAATGGTGGTGATCTTGTGTTCCTTGAATTTATGACAAAACCATTTACATATTCCTGTTGTGAGGATCTGCTTCATGTAACTTTTCCCAGTATAATTACTGTATCAGTCAGTATTTCATCAAATAGATGGTATGCTATTCATAAACCTAACATAAATATCTTAGAAGTCACTTGGCTTTTTCAAATAAATAAATAAATAAATAAAACTTTGAATAAAAGAAGACCACATTCACATAAGATGGAGAAGATAGAGGTATGCCATCAATTCTACAGTACCCATAAAAACAAAAACATAAATTTTGTACCTCATAACTTTATTTTAAGGACATGGGAAAACTAGGCAACTTAAGAGGACTAGATTAACTAATACTTCAGTGAGTGATGAGACCTTCTATGTGAGCTGAATCTCCATGTATCAGCTCAAATAAATTAATTAATTGGTTCACAAACAACCATTTTTTGTCTACTTTACACCTTTTCTCTTCCCATTTCAGTCTCTCCTTTCTTCCCTGTCTTTTTAATGACTCTGACTTCTTCATGTATGATGTACTTGGTACCATCTCACAATTTGTTTGGCCTTCAGTCATTAGTGTTCAATGCATCAGATACATTCTTCAGAGGGTCTCTAAATTCAGGTAGGATATAATCAGATTGTATTTTGGCTCTAATGGATTTGCTTTAATTTTTCTCAACATCAGTATCATATGAACTTTGTTTTGACTGATGATATTGGATTCCTCATTCCAAGGAAAGGTGATACAACAGATGTGGAAATTATTGAACAATGTCATTAATATTACACAAACAACAACAAAAAAAGAAACCCACCACCATTGAGTCAGCTCTGACTCATAGCAACCCATCCTTGGATTTCCGAGGTGGTATCACTACAGAAGTAGATTACCCAACCTTCCTTATGACAAGTGGCTGGTGAGTTTGACCACCAGCCTTCTGGTTACCAGTCAAATGCTTTACAATTTTGCTGAAAATAGCTTTAAAACTGTTTCAGTGGTGCATAAACAAGAAAGTGGCAGAAATTCAAGCCAGATTCAGAAGAAGTCATGGAATGAAAGATATCACTGCTGATGTCAGATGGCTCTTGGTTGAAAGAATAAAATATCACAAAGATTTTTTTTTTCCTGTGTTATATTGACCTTGCAAAGGCATCCAGCCATGTGAATCAAAACAAATTATAGATTACATTGGGAAGACTGGGAATTCCAGAACATTTCATGGTGCTCATGAGGAACCTATACATAGACCAAAATGCAGTTCTTAGAAAACAACTAAGGGATACTGAATGGTTTAAAATAGCAAAATATGTGCTCTAGGAATATATCTTTTCACTATTCTTATTCAATCTGTACACAAAGAAAATAATCTAAGAAGTTGTACTATATGAAGAAGAACTCAGCATCAGTATTGGAGAAGATTCATTAACATCTGAGACATGCAGATGATACACTTGAAGCACTTACTGATGAAGATCAAGGACTACAGCCTTCAGTATGGATATACTTCAGCATAAAAATAACAAAATTCCTCACCAGTGGTCCAAAATGCAACATCATGATAAATAGAGAAAAGACTGGACTTGTCAAGGACTTCCTTTCACTTGGATTCATGGAAGCAGCAGTCCCAAAGTCAAACAACATATTGCATTAGTCAAATCTGTTAAAAAAAAAAAAACACTTTAAAGTGTTAAAAAGTAAAAATATCACTTCGAGGACGAAGATGCACCTGACCTAAGCCATGATACTTTCAATCGCCTCATATACATGTGGAAGTTGGATAATGAGTAAGGAAGACCGAAGAACTGATGAATTTGAATTATGGTATTGATGAAAAATACTAAATATACCCTGGACTTCCAGAAGAACAAACAAGTATGTCTTTTATGAAGTACATTTAGAATACTCCTTAGAAGCAAGGGTGGCAATATTTCACTTCTTGCCATCATGTCAGGAGACACCAGTCCCCGGAGAATATTAACCTTGGTAAAGGGGATGGTCAGCAAAGAAGAGGAAGACCTTGAAAGATGAATTGACACAGTGGCTGCAACAATGGGCTCAAGCAAATGTTAATAGCTCGACTACTAACATTAAGCTGGCAGTTTTAATCCACCCAGGGATGTGTCAGAAGCACCAGTAGAAAGACCTGGTAAACTACAACCACTGAAAGCCTCACAGAGGGCATTTCTACTCTGAAACATATGGGGTAGATGAGAATCAGCATCAACTCAATGACAACTGTGAAAACTTGTCTAGCTAGAAAGCTCCTTAACCCAGATTAAGAAGGATCTATAGAGCTCTGGTAGCACAGTGGCTAAAGCACTTGACTGCTAACCAGAAGGCTGGCGGTTCAAACCCAGCAGCCACTCCTCGGAAGGAAGGTTGGGCAATCCTACTTCCGTAGTGATACTGCCTCGGAAACCCAAGGAGGGGTCGCTATGAGTCGGGTTTGACTCGACGGCACATAACAACAACAACATAGACTGTAGTTTCTCATCATTCAGGTCTCAGTTCAATTATTTCATTAGACAGATGACTTTAATCACATTACAATTTTAATTGCTCTGGTTTCAATTATTATGTGGAAACATTTTTAATCCACATGAACATTAAGTAGATTATTTTCTTCTCTGTCTTCTCCCAAGAAAAGATGAGCAGACTAGTTCCCTACTATTTTGTAAGCTTCTTGAGTAGTGCATGGCACAAACTAAGTGCTCAATTAATTTAGTTGAATAAATGAATTGATGCTTAAAATCAGACCTCTTTTTTTTCTTTTCTGAGAACCTAATCACCACTTAGGCACCACATAATGACCACAATGGATTCAAACATTCCAACTATCATAAAGAAGGCACAAAATGGGCAAACTTGTTATATTATATATGGGAGTGGCATGAGTCAGAGTTAAAAGAAACTAACAACAATAATCACTACTTATAATATGGCTCCTCTGAGGAAGCAACTAATAACAACAGAAAACACTGGTCATAATATGGCTTCTCTGATGATTAGTCTTATGGATTACCTTGGCTAAGGTATGGTGTCCAGTTTTTTTGGTCAAACAACCTGATGTTTGCTATGATGACATTTACATGTAATTAATATTTGAATCAGACAATCTTTAATGAAGTAGATTACCCTCTTTAAGAGCAAAACCTAAGACTCCGCAAAGGAGGCGGATTCTGCCTCAAGACTGTAATGGATCTATGCTGCCTGAGTTTCAGCCTGATTTAGCAATTTTGCACTTCCAACCACCATGATCATGAGAGTCAACTCCTTAAAATCTCTCTCTCTCTCTCTCTCTCTCTGTCTCTCAGCAGATATTTTATCCAGTTTCTCTGGAAAATACTGACTAATGAATCTTCTGTGAGGCAAGGATTAAGGAATCCTTGGTGGCACAATGGTTAATTGCTCAGCTAACTGAAAGGTTGGCAGTTTGAACCCTCCAGGCATTTCACAGAAGAAAGATGTGGCAGTTTATTTCTGTAAAGATTTACAGCCTTAGGAATCCTATGGGTCAGTTCTTCTCTGTCCTACAGGATCACTATGAGTCAGAAACCACTTGATGGCAGTGTTTTTGTTTTTTGTGTTTTGTTTTTTGTTTTAGGGCAAGGAACTGTGTCTTCTAATGAAGCAATTCACAGATATTAAAATTATATTTATAACTTTGAGATATATAGTATACTATTGGAAATTTTTAAGTTAAATTTTTATTTTGATTTTCAAAATTCTTCATTTCATAAATATTAACTCAACAAGATTGTTTTGCTAAAATATTTCTATATAATGAAGCAGGGAACTTAAGCAATTTCAACTTTATTATAAATTCATTTTTAACAAAATGTACTACTTTAAATATCTTATATATTTGATATGACAATCAGAATTTTACATACACTAAAATTACTTTCAAAAATAATTTTATCAAACATACTTTACAAGTTACATTGAACAATAAAATGGCTGCAATACCCAATCCAACAATCATTTTCATATTATTTATCAAGAGATAAATTTCTATTGAAAGTAATAAAGAGTCTTATTTAAAAAGTTCCAGGTCATTTGTTAAGAATTAATTGTTTAGAAATATTGGAACATTGCTACCTGCTCTTTACATACAGTACATATTAAATATCTCAGGAAATGACTTGAGAAATGTTATTTATAAAATATTGTGTGTGAGTAAAAGTCAAAATTACTGATAATTAAGCAATTATTCTTATTAAAATGTTTCACTTTTACATATATGGAATCATATCACTACTGTTTAAAATAGCATCTTGAGTGTGAGTATATGATAGTGGTTAACAGTTAAATCTAGTAGAAGACATTAATTAGTTGTGTAAACTTGAGCAAGATATTACTTTGCCATTCTGAACCCTGATTTTAACTTCTGTATAGTGGGAGTGATTATACTGACTACCTCAAAGGGTTGTTTTGAGGATTAAATGAGTTTCTATAGGTATAAAACCAAGAGAAGTGTCTGTCACTTGGTACCCTATCTGTAAATGTTAGATTCAGTAATAGTAGCAACAGCAATAGTCATAATCATCATTACTATCAACTTTACCACATTCAATAAAGGTTCTATGTGCTTAGTATACAAATATTAAACAAATTGCAGACAAAAGTTTTGATTCACAGAGCTTAAATTATAGTAGGGAGAGATGAAAAATAAATAATGTATTAAGATGCTAACAAATGCTATGGAGGAAAAAAAGGGTAACTTCTTAAATATATTCTATTATATAAGTAGAGAATACCAAGATAGGATATTCTACAGGACTTGCTCAATATTGTTTGATTATGAAGGCAGTATTGTAAAAAAATATATAGATTTAAGGTGATTTCTATTGTAATTGAAATATAGATAAAATGAATAAAACAATATGTGGCAAAATCCTTTTAGAAAAATAATTTTTACAACAAAATTTTCAATTTACTTATAATTCATTTATTATAATAAAGTACATATTACTATTATAAACTTATTTACAATAATTTTACATCAAAATGTATAACATACAGATTTGTATCCAAATCCCAAGTCTGTAAATTAATAGCAGTAGGATATCTAGTGTATGTAATATGAATCAATTGTAAACTAAGATCAAAATGTAAATTAAACTATTGCATTGGCCAAATCTGCTTCAAGAGACCTCTTTAAAGTTTTAAAGATCAAAATTGTCACCCTGAAGACTAAGGGGCATGGGATTCAAACCATGGTATTTTCAATCCGCTCATACACATGTGAAAGATGGACAATGAATAAGGAACACCACAGAAGAACTGGTGCATCTGAATTATGGTGTTTGTGAAGAATATTGAATACACAATGGCCTGCCAGAAGAACAGATCTGTCTTGGAAGAAGTACCAGCTGGAATGCTCTTTAGAACTGAGAATTGCTAAACGTCCTCTCTAGTACTTTGCCCATATTATCAGAAGGGACCAATCCCTAGAAAAGGTTGTTATTCTTGGGAAAGTAGAGACTCAGTGGAAAAAGGGAACACCCTCAACAAGACAGACTGACATGGTGACTAAAATGATGGGCTCAGGTGTAGCAACAATAGTGAGGATGATACAAGACCAGGTATTGTTTGCTCTGTTGTACATAGGGTCACAAAAGTCAGAATCACCTCTACAGCACCTAACAAAAATAAGAACCCTTCAGCTTTGTGCTAAGCTCTAAATAGCTGTTGTTGCTGGTTACTGTTAAGTCCGATTCATGGCAAACCCATGCATAAAACTATTTGATAGGATTTGCAAGGCTGTAACCTTTCAGAAGTAGATCACCTGGCCTGTTTTCAAAAACATCTCCAAGTGGCTTTGGAACACCACCATTTTGACTACTTGTGTCCATTACTCAACAAAAATTAATTTATTTTCTTCATTTGCTAAACTTATTTAAGGTCATAGCCCTGTTGTTGTTGTTGTTGTTATGTTCCGTCAAGTCGGCCCCGACTCATAACGACCCCTCCTTGGGTTTCCGAGGCAGTATCACTAAGGAAGTAGGATTGCCCAACCTTCCCTATACATTATAAATTTTGGAGTTGTATATAGATACATGGGAGCTCTGGTAGTGTAGTGCCTAAGGCACTTGATTGCTAATCAGAAGGCTGGTGGTTCAAACCCACCAGCCATTCCTCGGAAGGAAGAAGGGGCAATCTACTTCCGTAGTGATACTGCCTTGGAAACCCAAGGAGGGGTCGCTCTATGAGTTGGGTCCAACTCAACGGCACATAACAACAACATATAGATACATATATCTTTATGTTCACACATTTAGTTTATACGAACAAGCTCATCTTCCCATTGACAAATATGAACTCACAGTTAATGAATTACATACATTTAATTATTTACATATATGTTTATTTGTTTACTTACTTTTTTACTAAAAAACTTAATATTTTGACATATCCAGCTTCTTAAATATATTATATATGATTAATATTTTATAACAAACTTAAAAAAATTTTTAATTTTACCTAGTTTTTATAATGGGAACTATGGTGGTATAGTGCCTAAGGCATGTGACTGATAACCAGAAGACTGGTGGTTCAAACCCACCAGCCACTCCTCAAAAGGAAGGTTGGGAAATCTACTTCTACAGTGATACTGCCTCAGAAACCCAAGAAGGGGTCGCTGTAAGTTGGATGTGATTACACAGCAGTGAGTTTGTTTTTTTGTTGGAGCTTTTATAATATTCTCACAAACCAAATAATCTCTTTATACAGAAAAAATATTTAAATATAAAATATCTGTCTAATGACTGAAAAATGCATGCATGTCATCTCTAGCCTTCTGTCATCTCTACCCTTATTTTATTTTTCTCAAATATTTGTAGTTCATGCAATTACTAAACTTTCCATTTTCAACACAAATATGAAGGGTAAATATTGATGTTATCAAATGTAAAATAATTTACTGTCAGCACAATCATCATAAATACATAGTAGAGTGAGAGATATGTAGTCTCTGAGTTACCCAAGTGGTTTGTGTTCAACTATAAACCTACAGGTTGGCAGTCCAAATCCAACCTTTGGCATCACACAAGAAAGGTTTGGCCATCTACTTCTGTAAAGGTAACAAATAACCAAGAAAACTCTATGGAGCAAATCTAGTCTGTAACACATAGGGTCCTATGAGCTGGCAACTGAGGTTTAAATTTTGATTTTATGTTTTTGTTCAACATTATCAGTAGTATTCTTGTCATTACAACACTGAAAAGTAGATGAACCATGTGGAATTCCACAAATTTGCATGTTTTTTACACTGTTATTTTATTTATTTATTCCAAGAACTAACATCTTAGGTAAGAATTTATATTGAGATATATGGTTGATACGTAATGTTGTTGCTATTGTTTGCCGTCGAGTCAGACCCGACTCATAGTGACCCCTCCTTGGGTTTCCGAGGCAATATCACTACGGTAGATTGCCCAACCTTCCTTCCCAGGAGTGGCTGGTGGGTTTGAACCACCAGCCTTCTGGTTAGCAGTCAAGTGCCTTAGGTGCCATGCTACCAGAGCTCCAATATGTAATGTTAAAGTAACACAAATAGTTCAACATATTATAGAAAATAATTTAATTTTACTTTTTGATCAAACTAATAAAATAATGGAATTTGTTCATATTGCTTTAGTATTGAGTAGTAGTAGCCAAGTAATATGAAAATAAAATTGCATGATTCTAATAGCGTAGTCAAAATAGAAATAAAGGCATAAAAATATTCAAGAAAAACCAATTATCATCTTATCCCATTATAGACTATTAGGTCTGCAGAGTTCCATTAAGAATGCATTTATTTCACTTGTTAATTTTATTTTTTGAGCTTCTAAAATCTCATTTTGAACTTCAAAATCACATTAAACAGATATGTTAGCATATTTTTCATTTAGCAAGTTTCTTATTTTCCCCCCAGTGGGTAGAATTTGGAAGACTGAAAATCCAAAAGGAAAAAAAAAAAAAAAAAGTAATTTTACCACAACTCAAATTGATATAATTCTTGATATATTCTTTTAACTTTACAACACAATTAGAACCATAGACATTTAAATAGTTATTTGTCAATTTTTTTTCTATGATTCTATCACTGTTACTAGGAACACTGGTGGCTCAATGGTTATGCCTTCAGCTGCTAACCAGACGGTCAGCATTTCAAACCCACAAAGCAGCTCCGTGGGAGAAAAAACCTGGCAATTTGTTCCCATAGATATTACAGCCTAGGAAAGCCTATGTTGAAGTTCTACTCTATCATATAGGGTTAGTATGAGTTGGAATCAACTTGGGAGCACACAACAATAACATCATTGTATTACTTACTGTCATCATCCTGTGCACAGATATCTAAAATTTTCTCATTGATTGCTTATGTGTCATTCCATTTTAATACTTCCTGCATTATTGTTGTTGTTATTATGTGCCGTCGAGTCGGACCCGACTCATAACGACTCCTCCTTGTGTTTCCAAGGCAGTACCACTACGGAAGTAGATTGACCCATCTTCCTTCCGAGGAGTGGCTGGTGGGTTTGAACTGCCAGCCTTCCGGTTAGCAGTAGAGTGCCTTAGGCACTATGCTGCCAGAGCTCCTAAGAGACTGCCCGGCTATCTGGGGGGTTGAACCAACAACATTGAGTGTGCCAAGTGACTGCCTTAGGCCCAAGGGCAACCCCTAGGACCTCTACATTATTATTATTATTATATTTAATCTTTTCCTCAAGAATTGTTATTTCCTAATTCATAGCAAGACGCCCTGGTGATGCAATGGTTAAGTGTTTGGCTGCTAATCCAAGGGTCAGCAGTCAGAATCCCCCACCGGCTCTGCAGAAGAAAGATGTGGAAGTCTGCTCTCCTGAAGTTTTGCAGACTTGTAAACTTTATGAGACATTCTACTTGCCCTATAGGGTCATTATGTGTCCTTGACTTAAGTGCAATGGATTTGGAATAGTTTATATCATACCAAGTTAAATAATTAAATATATGGTCTTCTCCATTCTTGTTGATCTTTCCTAATTTTGTACACATTCTAACTATATTTTATCAACTAAAATTGATTCATTCTAAGGAGGCCATTTTTCTTACTAATTCCAATCTTTAAGAGATTCTTCCTGCTATTTGTTTCTCACGTTATGAGTTATATTTAAATGTTCACATTTTATTATTTAAATAAATTTGCCACCCTTCTTGATCCTTTTTGTTGTTGTTGTTGAAATATAATACAATGGATACAATTGTCCATTCCCTAACTGTAGAGGAACAGAAAAGCAACTGTGTATTTTGAGAATTTACCCATCTGAATAAAATCCACAGAATGTAATAGCAGAAACTAAGTGAAGTCATTAAGATTTTAAAAATTCTATTACATTCATGAAAATCCAGTGAGTTCCATTCAGCATCATAGCCACAATTTAGGAAGTTTTCCTAATACTACTTTCAATCTTTTATTTAGTCATTTAATATTTTAAACACTTATTTACTTAATTAAATATTCATTAATTTAGTTATAAAATTACTTACATTGTCCTATTATGTATTAGTTTATCTGAAGACACTGGGACTATAGATAAATATGGATGTATTAAAGGTATATAAATTCATATATAAATATAATATATACAATTAAATATATATAGAATGGGAAAATATTCCTTAATGTAATGCTATTTACTGAGGCAGAGCAAGAATTTGAGACCCTGATGTATTTACTCTGTTATTTCAATTATGACATTTCAGGCCATTGATAGGCTAGTATTGTTTTGATTTAGATAACATTATGAAGAAGTCCCTATGGGGAAATATCCCAGCTTTCTATGTCAGAGTCCAAGCACAGTGAGGAGAGCAGCCATATGTGGGGCAATCGCACATGGATACCAGGGCCTGAATGGGATGAGAAAGTGGTAAAAATTGTTAAAAGACTTAGTGCAAGTGACAGAATTCAAGTGCACTGAGGAAACATGCCCAACCAGAGAGGCAGCTAGGCATGATTGGGGAAGCCCAAGCAATATGAAGAGTATGTCCATATAGAAAGTTATGCTACCATAACTAATCAGAGCACGGGAAGGAGGGCATCACACAGAGAGGGGTTTGGATGTGATTGGCATGTCAGAACATGAGCTGGGTGAGAAGGGCATCTGTATTTTGGGATTTGGGTTATGGTCAACAGGGATGAGTAGAGTGTTCACAGGGGGAAACTCATTATGGATATTGGAGAAGTGCAAGATGGAACTGAATACCAAAAAATGAACAAAAAAAGTCCATAAAGTCTATTCTGACTCATAGCAACCCTTTGGATAGAATAGAATTGTTCTATAGGGTTTCCAAAGATGTAATCCTTACAGAAGCAGACTACTGCATCTTTCTCCTGTGAAGCTGCTGACTTGTTCAAGCCACTCAACTTTTGGTTAGCAGCCAAACACTTTAACCACTGTGCCAACAAGGTTCATATGGAGCAGAATAAAACAAAATCCACAGTGTGTTGATTCCCACTCATAGTCCTATAAGACAGAGTAGATCTGCCCCATAGTGTTTCTAACACTGTAAATCTTTGTAGAAGCAAACTCTTCCATCTTTCTCCCATGGATTTGTTGGTATGTCCAAACCACCAAGGTTTTGTTTAGCAGCCAAATACTTTAACTACTGTGTCTCCAAAGCTCTTTATGGAACCGAATACAGAGCCTTAAATAGACTCACATAGATATGGAAACTTAACTGATGGTAGAGTGGCCATTGACTGTTAGCTGGGAAAAGATCAACTACCTGTTAAATGATTCTGGGAAAATAAAATTAAAAGTCAAACTGAATTCCTATCATACTCCATATTCAAATTATTTAAAGATTTACAGGTAAAATTATATATATATATATATATATATATATTAATGAACATGAGTTAGTGAATATGATTTGATGAATAATATGGTTTATTTTATAGAATGTGAAATATCTTTGGGAAAATGAATTAGTAATTAAAATAAATTACCTTATAGATTTTTGTATTTCTCTGGAAGGAAAAAAAAATTAATATGATTATAACAATTTACCAGAAAAGAAAAAAAATGATAAAAAATAACTAAATTAACTTTAAGAAGGGTTGTTCCTAAAATGACATAAAAATGAGAGAAAAAAGGGGAGAGGCACAATCTTGGAAGCATTAATTCAGTACAAATATTTACCAAATAATTAGTACCCAAACTATGTAAAGAATTCATTTAAAAGGATAAGCCACCAACATGAGCAAAGCCTGCCAAACATTTTACAGAAAATATAATTTTTCCCACAAATATAGGAATAAATGCCAAATTTTAAAACAATTGTCTTGTCTTGTTGTTTGCCATGAAGTCGGACCCGACTCATAGGAACTCCTCCTAGGGTTTCCAAGGCAGTATCACTACAGAAGTAGATTGCACAACTGTCCTTCTGAGGAGTGGCTGGTGGGTTTGAACCACCAGCCTTCTGGTTAGCAGTCAAAGGACTTAGGCACTATGCTAAATGATATTAAAGATAATCAATAGATTCAAATGAAATTAAAATATTACACAATACTAATTGTTTGCAATGTTGAGAATAGAAAAATTCTGTTTTCTCTTCCTATATAAGAATACACTGATTGGGAACTGCATTTTGGAAAGCAGTTTAATCTTGTAGAGAACATGGACAAACCCTATGACCCAGAAGTCCCTGTCCCTGAGATCTCATTGTGCAGGGACATGCACAATAATATTGACAGTATAATTGTTTTTCAACTCAACCCTGGAAATATCTGTGTTACAAAACATAAATATATTGTGCTGCATGCATGCAGTAATATATATTATGTAGCAAAGTACCATAAAACTGCAGGCTTGGGCTTTAATATGAATGATTCTCTAAGTCATAATACTGAGCACACGAATCCAAGTCCCAGATGAATGTATATCGTACACTGCCATTCATGGGAAATATTAAAATTTGCAAAATTATCAATATATTGTTTGAGGATTTATATAGAGGAATGAAAATAATAAAATGATTTGCATAAAAATCAGGAGAATGTTTGACTCTTGAAGATAGAAAGGGAAATGTTGGGGACTGATTGAGAAGGAAGTCTTTAAAGTATTTTTACATTTTTTTTGAGTGTTTGGTTTAATACTTCTCACCAATATATATATATATATATTTTTTAATTAGGATTTGGGTGAAGATTTACAGAGTAAATTCACTTTTCATACAGCAGTTCACATATACTTTGTCTCATGTCATT
>NW_006921935.1:2003243-2009448 GCF_000298275.1 Orycteropus afer afer
GGTATTTTCACGCAAATTCTTCTGCTAGTTGGGGTTTAGTCCAAATCTGCATCCTTTCCTTCAAGGCTCAGGGGTCCAAGATTATCTTCTGTGTCTGTGTTAATTGGTTTCCCTTTTCTTTGTTGAAGAGGGTCTGTGCAATCCTTCTGCCTAGTCCGCCATCTTGCCCCACCACTTCTCACCAATATTTTTAATAAATACATTTCAAACATACAGATATAATTTATGCACTTGTTCATGTGTGTTACATTTCACAATAAGAATATATTAAAGAAAACATCTCAAAACCACAAGTGTATAAATTCCTCTCTAAATTTCTTAATGTGGTGAATTTTAGTTAATATTGTATAACATTTTACTCTTTGGGAAGCAAATTCACTGTCTATCCCAATTTAGAAGCTCTAGCATTCCATACTGTTACTAGTAAACATCTGAAGGATCTTGCATTATATTATAAGCAAGTGTTATGAACGGAATATTTTTTAACTAAGTAGCACTGTAAAATTTGACAAGATTGGTTGCAACTAATCTGTTGCTGTCAAGTTGATTCTGACTCATAGCAACCCCATAGAAAAGAGTAGTAGCATTTCTAAGGCTGTAATCTTTATGAAGCAGTTCACCAGGTCTTGTTAACAAGTGGTGGGTTCCAACCACCAACCATTCAGTTAGCAGCTGAATGCTTAATTGTGCCACCAGGGTTCCTTAGAATAAAGCTGTTGTTTTGTTCTGTGCTGTTGAGTTGGACCTGTCTCGTCACGACCCCTCCTTGGGTTTCAGCGGCAGTATGACTATGGATATAGATTGCCCAGCCTTCTTTCTGAGGAGTGGCTGGTGGGTTTGAACCCCTAGCCTTCTGGTTAGCAGCCAAGTGCCTTAGGCACCACACTCCCAGAGCTCCTAGAATAAAACTAGCAATACTTTATTTGATAATAAATTGGGCAAATGTAATTTAATAATGATAGATTGTCTCTCAGTAATCACTTTTAATCCAAGACCCATTTTGTTGTATTTTCAGTTGTCTCATTTGTATGTGAAAGCTTGACAATGAATAAGGAAAGCTGAAGGAAAAATTGATGTCTTTGAAGAAATACAACCAGAATACTCTTTATGAGAGAGTATGGTGAGACTTCATCTCATGTACTTTGAATATGTTATCAGTAAGGACCAGTTCTTGGAGAAGGACATCATGCTCGGTAAAGTAGAAGGTCAGCGAACAAGAGGAAGATCCTCACTGAGATGGATTGACACAGTGGCTGCAACAATGGGCTCAAACATTGTTTGGGGTTAAGTTTGTGTGTCAACTCGACTGAGCCTGGTTGAGTGGCTGGGCAGCTGAAGGTAGTTATTCACCATGGTGAGATTGGTAATTAACTCCATGGAGGAATCTATTGGAGAAGCTGAGTGGCTGCTTTGGATATGTGGTCTGCTTCCCATATATAAGACACAGCTTTGGAAATGGTCTCTAGCTTATGGCATACTTGAACCCTGAGGTAGCTGTGTCTTTGTTCAGTAGCCTGCAGACCTTGGGACTTTCAATGGCCTTGAATGAATGTCCTGTTGTGTGGTTTGGTAACACTAAGACTGTGCCTTTTTACTTGTCAACCTAGTGCTTGTCAGTCTCAGCAGCCAGCAGCTGTCTGAGTGAAGAAAAGCCTCTAGCTTCAGTGGGCTGGGAGCAGAAGGCAGAGCTGAAGACCCAGGCTGAGGGGCTTTCACCCAGCCCCAAAAGCCTGTCATTTTGAACTCAGACTTAAAGCCTCCAAACTGTAAGAATAAGCTCCTGTTTGCTAAGGTTATCCAATTTGTGGTATATTCTTGTCGTAGCAGCACTAGGTAACCAGAACACATGGTAACAATTGTGATGGTGCAGCACCAGGCAGCATTTGTTCTGAGGTACACAGGATTGCTTTGAGTTGGAATCGACTCAAGTGCATGTCACAACAAAAACATTCTTTATGTAATAATAAATTAGGCCAAACCTAATTCAATAATGATAGATGGTATCTCAGTAATCAGTTTTAGTCCCAAACTCATTTGTTGTTTTTGGAAACTTGGTTAATTTAGGCAAAGTGGTTAAATAACTGATAAAATTCAAATAACCATGCACTAGAATATAAACAATGAAAAAAAAACTCTCTTGACAAGTAATTCACGATGAATTACAACAGAGTTGATATGAAAGAAAACAAACTTAGTATAGGTGTTAGAAGACATTGAAAAAGCATTACAGGACAAAAGAAATCTCCATCAGCACACAATCTAGTGTTTTTATATTTGTGAAATTCCAGTGTTTTAGAAGCATTGCTAATTGATAAGTGTAAGATGGATCACACAAACTTTTTGATGTATTTAATTTGATTCTTAAACAGAGAATATAATATCAGAGGATTTTTATGCACATTACATTCTAATTTTCTCCCGAAAGAGCTAATAAAAATGTTATAGGTTGTAGAAATTAATTTATGGATGGTTCTGTGGGCAGAAAAGCCTTAAATTAACCTTGCTTGAAGGAGAATTCAATGTTCTTATTCATTAAGGCTTCCAGCTGTGCTAAAGTAGAGTGTGGTAGAAGCTCTTCTTCTTTCCAATGAGAACTCACAGTGCAAACCTCTATTTCAAAGATCTTTTATTTATTTATTATTCTTTTTCTCAAAAGAAAGGAGGAAATATGCAACTGATGTAAAACATTTTCTTCCAACAACACTTACCTAATGACATTCAGTAATTTCTATCACGAGGCTTTAGTTATACTATGTTTGACATGGACCTAATTGTCTCCCAAAAAAATATGTGTCAGTTTAGGTGGGCCATGACTCTCAATGGGTTGGCAGTTATGTAATGATGTAGTCATCCTCACAATGTGACCTGATGTAATCAGCCAATCACTTGTAAGAGGATTAAGGTGGGATGCAACACCCTTAATCAGGTCACAACCCTGTTCAGATGTAAAGGGGAATTTCCCAGGGATGTATCATGCATCACCTTTTATCTTACAACAGACTCACCAGCCACTCCTCAGAAGGAATACTGGGCAATCTACCTCTGTAAAGATACTGTGTCAGAAACCCAAGGAGGGGTTGCTATGAGTCAGAACCAACTTGATGGCAGCGAGTTATTTATTTATTTATTTATTTTTTCCTTTTTTGATGAAAGGAGAAAGAAGCAAGCAGAGAAGTGAGACCTCATTACCACCAAGAAAGAAGAGCCAGGAACAGAGCATACTTTGGATACTTCAAGCATACTTGGGATCCAGGGTCCCTATGCTAAGAAGTTCCTCTACCCAGGGGCATGTCAAGACACATAGATCTCCAAGAAATGCCAGCCCCACAAGTGTTGAAAGGAGACAAGGATCTTCCCCCAAGACCTGACAGAGAGAGAGCTTCCTCCCTTTGAGCAGTTGTCCTGAATTTGGACTTCTAGCCACATAAACTGAGAGAATAAATTTCAGTTTGTTGAAGCTATGTACTTGTGGTATTTCTGTTATAATACTACTAGATAACTAAAATCTATAGGGCAATTTGGTGTTATTGTTAGGTGCTGTCTAATAGGTTTTGATTCTTAGCTGTCTTATGTACAACAGAATGAAACATTTCTCAATCATGTGACATCCTCAGAATCATTGCTATGTTTGAACAATTGTTTCATGTACTGTGTCAATCCATCTTATTGAGGGTCTTCTACTTTTTTGCTGACTTTCTACTTTGCCAAGCATGATATCCTTCTCCAGAGATTGGTTCCTCCTGATAGCATGAATAAAGTACAAGGGACAAAGTCCGGCCATTCTTACCATTAAGAAATATCCCAGTTGTACTTCTTCCAAGACATATTTGTTCATTCTTTGGCAGTCTATGGTATATTCAATATTCTTCACCAACACTAGGACAATATAGTACCTGAAAAATCAAAGCAGCATCCTGTGCTAGACTGTATGAGAACTTTCTGTTTCATTTTTACAATTTAAATTTTGTTCTTGGTAGATTAGGTTAGAGATCTATTCTACCAATAAACATATTTAAAAAAAAAAAAATTTACTATTGAAAATAGTGTTTTAGATAATATAAGTTGGTATAGACCTTGATATTTAGATTTCTATTATATGTAGATAATGAAATTCAGGCTCTGAATTAAATATTTTCCTCTCTTTGTGGTAAGAAAAATGTAAAGAAATATCTACACAAATCTACTAAAGTGGTAAGAATTTTTAAAGTTTTGCTATGGAAGACAATCATGTTTATCATACATTCCTATTCATTGATTAAAAAATACATATTATTTAGAATTTTATGTGCCAGGTACTGTGTTTGATCCTGAGTACATAACCATAAACAATAAATGCATGGTCCATGTCATCTCAAAGTTTTTACTACAGTCAATATGTCATAAGCATACATAATTTTTAAAATATTTCATCTGTGGGATAGAACCCAAAATACATTCTGACTTTGTAGTTATGTTGTTTTGTTGTATGCTGTGGAGAGTATTCTGGGTCCTGGCAACCCGATGTGACATAGAACATTTTTCCGTAGGGTTTTCTACTCTGTAAGCTTTATGGGAGCAGATTGCCAGGTCTTTGTCTTGTGAAGCCACTGAGAAGGGTATGAACTGCCAACCTTTCTGTTAGCAGCCTAATACTTAACTGTAGCACCATCCTAAACTAAACCAAACTCATTGCCATCAAGTTGATTGTGACTCATAGCAAACCCTCCTTGGGTTTCCAAGGCAGTATCTCTATAGAAATAAATTGTCCAACCTTCCTTCCGAGGAGTGGCTGTTGGGTTTGTACCACCAGCCTTCTTGTTAGTAGTCAAATGCCTTAGGCACTACACCCCCAGAGCTCCCTGTAACAGCATAAGGGTTCTATTATTCTGACTTACCAAACTGTAAAAAGGATGCCTATAAGAAATCATCAGCATTGATAAGTAATTTCACTATGATTAAACAAAAAAGGAAAGCAAGCAAATACTCTGTTATACATTAAGATACAGATATGAGCAAAAATAATGGTGTAAAGAGTTGGAGAAAAGTTGGTGAGGAACAATTAATGACTAAGAAGTAAGATAAAGTATTTCAGAGGAGATAATTTTGAAACTGATTCTCAAAGGATGGAAAACAGCCATGGAAAAATGTCTGTATGTGTGTGTGTGTGGGGGGCGGGGGGGTTACCAGGAAGAAACAACTGTGTGTGTGAAGATTTTAAGACATACAGGAAACAGTGTCTGTGTTTGAGAAAATGAAAGACAGTCAGCACAGCTACTGCTAAACAGGAAACCAGAGGTTTTGAAAATAGGTAGGAGCTGTAGCAATATCTGAGTTATCTATAGTGCTGCTATAACATAAATAAATTTAACAAACAAATATTTATTTAATCACAAATTAGGAGAGTAAAAGTCCAAAATTGGAACACAGGCTCTAGCAGAAGACTTTATCTCTCTCCGTTGGTTTTGGAAAAAAGTCCTTGTCTTTTCAGCTTCTGTTTCCTAGTTACTTGGAGATGTCCATGTGGCCTGTCATTTATGTTCCCTTATATCTGTTTCCTTAATCTACTCCTTTTATATCTTATGCAAGATTAACTCAAAACATACCCTACACTAATCCTTACTCATTAATATTAACAAAGGTAACCTATTCCCAATTGGGATAATAACCACAGTCATAGAGGTTAGTATTTAAACACATATTCTTGGGGGATACATTTCTGTCCATACAAACAAAAAGGGTACATTTTAGAGAGTTTTAATTTTACTAAAAATACACTGGAAATCCAATGGAAATATGACAAGTGGAGTGATATTTTACTCTTTTTTTTAAAGAATTGACATATCATGTAGCTTCTGTATTTTTTAATATAACACATGTACATATAACATGCTCCCTTAAATACTGTTTGTACTATTTCAGTCTAGTTGGGGGCCATATGCTGAGGTGGGTAAGCAGAAGGATGGTATAGAAAGAGTCTATGACCAGCATGATAATTTGGGGGAAGGGAGAACTCCAAATTGTGCACATAAGATATAGATGACAAAGGCTAATACCAGTATATCCACACTATTGCATTACCATTAACACAATACAGCAGGCTATAGATAAGCACATAGACAACTGAGAAGATCAGACAGGGGAGAGGAAAAAAAAAAGAAGGAAAGGTATATTTTTCTAGTTCTTTTCAAATACTTATATGTCATGAAATGGAAAGCCAGTGTTGTAC
>NW_006921935.1:2009548-2018559 GCF_000298275.1 Orycteropus afer afer
AAAAATATATATATATATATATATATACACACACACACACACACATATATATATAGTGTGCATACATATATAATATGTATAGCATTCAGAGGAAACCAATGTGTGAGAGGGTTGCACAATTTTCAAAAACTACATAATATGTGCATTATTTGCATAAAGTACAGTAATGGAGGATACAAGAGGAAGATAGACGAGTTAGGGGAAAACTCCAGTACTCAAGATAATATTGACTAGTACTAGGTTATTAACAGCACAAATTTACATAACTTTTCTAGGGATTGAATATGAAAGAATAGACAACAAAGAGATAAACATGACCTTAGGCAACTTTGGCAACTAGGTGGATGAGAGTGCCATTTACAGAGATAGATATAATTGATAAACAATAGATTTCACATGTTTATTGTGGGGGTGTTGTACATTAGCTAAATTGTTGGGTATCTCTGGGCAGAAGGGAATATACCTATGACTATATATAAGTTTGGCAGATGATATTTCTACATAAATGTTAATACGTGCTGTAAGAATGCCCATATATATAATAGAGTAAATAGGACAAAGTGATGATAATTTCTTAGCCTCAGCCAATTACCCTGAGAGAATGAGTCACTGGAGCCATGGGATCAGAGCTGTGGTCACAGAGACATCAAATTCAATTGGCATGACACAACACTACACAAAAACACTATTCTACATCCTACTTTGATGAGTACCAACCAGAGTCTTAAAAGCTTGTAAGTGGCCATCTAAGATGCAAAGATTGGTCTCTCTTCCCCCAGAGCAAATAATGAAGAAAACCAAAGACATATGGAAATGTTTAGTTCAAGGGACTAGTAAATCACACAAACCACAACCTACTTGACCCTGACACTAGAAGAACTAGATGGTACCTGGCTACAACTATCAACCATTCAAAAAGGGATCAAAATAGGACATCCTGTATACAGTAGGAGAAAAACGTGGAACAAAACTCAAGATCATATAAAAAGACTAAGCTTTATGGATCTTATAGAGATTAGTGAAAGCCCCTGACTGTGGCCTCTAGTCACCCTTTGGGTCGAGAATTGAACTCACCCCCCTGGCTTCCACCCAAGCAATAGACAGGCCTATAAGGTGAAAGTTTATACCAAGTATGCACTCCTTAGAACAATCAACCATGGGAGATCAGAAGGGCAGTATTGCACAGGGAGATGGTTCAGAGGTCAGGAATGCATATGAAAGAAGGACATATGAAAAGGAAACCACAGGGAGGAAGTAGGAAAAGAGCTGTTGCTTTGTGGGAATTGCAATCAATGCCATAAAATAAAATGTGTCTTAATTGTTGTATGGCAAATTAATTTTTCTCTGTAACTTTCACCTAATCACAATTCAGAAAAACAAGTTTATGAAGTTGGCGGAATAGGCAAAAAGACTGCACAGACCCCCTTCAACAAAGAAAAGGGGAACAAATTAACACAGATAAAGAAGATAATCCTGGACCTGTGAGCTTTGAAGGGATGGATAAAGAAGTGGACTAAACTCCAACAAGCAGAAGAGTTTACATGAAAATACTAAAAAGGGACACATATGGAGAGGCAGTCTGGCAGTGATCCTGATGGCACAGACAGCTTGAATATTTCCGAGTGGTGGTAGGACCTAAGAATTAACTTAAAAATCAGCCTGCTAGCCAGGGACTGCACAAAGGACTGCTCTAGTGCCTGGAGAATGAAAGGGGAAGCAGAAAAGAAGAAGGTGGGTTGAGCTGTAGACTTTTGCTTATGTGGAGGGCACAGCCATTTTGAATGTTTAAAAGCAGCTTGACCATTTGGATATTTAAAGCAATAGCATTCTCCCACGTTCCAGGGACTTAAGAACAGGGTCTGCTTCTTGGGAACTACAAAGACATCCTGGAGCATAGACTACTAGAAAGGCCTACAATAAACAAGCATCAAGAAGAACCCAACTTTGCCCTTCACAAACACTTAACAGAGATCTAAATATAACAATGTCACACTGTCTTGGAGACAACAGACCATCACAGTCCACACAAAGAAACAAGATAAAGTGGTAGAAACAAGGGAGCAGGATACAGACCCAGAACACATCCCTGAGGAAGAAACAGCATTGGAATTCCCTGATAAGGAATTAAAAAAAAATTATTATTAGGCACCTTCAAATGTTTGAGAAACAGATCAAGAAAAACACAGAAAAATCCCTAGAAGAATTTTGGAAGAAATATAAGAACAAAATGACAAAATAAATGAAAAATTAGAAATAATTCAAAACCTACAGATAGAAATCCAGAAGATTTATACTAAAATGTCAGAAATAGATAACACATTGAAAGGGCAAAGGAGTAGAATTGATGTAATGGAAGACAGAATTAATGAGATTGAAGACAAATACCTAAATAATTCTATGGAAAGGGATCAGTCAGAAAAAAAGATAAAAACAAAATGAAGAAAGCCTAGGATCATGTGGGATACCATAAAAAGAATAACCTGCATGTCATTGGAATTCCATAACAGGAAGAGAAAAATAAAACACTGAGAAAATTGTGCAGAATTTGTTCGAAGAGAACTTCCCCGATATGATGAAAGATGAGACTATATCCATTCAGGAAGTCTAACAAACCCCAAACAGAATAGACCCCAAAAGAAAATCACAAATCACACATCATCATGAAACTCATCAAATCCAAGACAAAGACAGAATCCTGAAAGCAGCACAGGAAAAACAAACATTTACTTCCAAAGTCTAACCAGTAAGAATAAGCTCTGATTTCTCAGCAGAAACCATGAAAGCAAGAAGACAATGGGATGATATATATAAAACACTGAAAAAGAAAAAAAAATTAACTAAGAATTATATATCCTGCAAAATTGTCCCTCAAATATGATGGTGAAATTAGGAAATTTCCAGATAAGCAGAAACTAAGGGAATTTTTTAAAACCAGACCAATCTTACAAGAGATGCTAAAGGGAGCCCTTTGAACAGAGAACCAAAAACAGCAAATAACAACTGACCATTGATACACAAGATGACATAATCCAGAAGCCATGGCTATGGACATATCCAATGTAAAATGAGCTTACAAGATTGTAAACAGGAAACAAGAGACATCAATTGGAAAGTGAGGACAATTACAAACAAAAAGAGGGAAAAGACTGTGTAGTTACAGAACTTCTAAACAGTGAGGAAGTCAAGAGAGTTGCAAGACAGGACAAACTATTCCAAATTCAGGGAGAAAATTATAAATCACAGGGTAACCTCAAAGAAAAATGATAAACCATCACATCAAAATAAAAAAGAAGACAAGCACAAATATTCAGCAAATGCTAAAACAACAGCAACAAAGGAAATGATAACATGATTCATAAACATAATGAGCTCTGCACAGAAAATAATATGGAACAAAGAAACCAGGGACAACATGGAAAAAAAAAAAAAACACATAACAAAATGAAAGCAATAAATTCATATTTCTCAATATTTACACTGAATGTTAGTGGATTAAATACACCACTCAAGAGATGGAGAGTTGCAGATTGGATAAAAAAAAAAAAAAATCCATCAATATGCTGTCTATAAGAGACACACCTTAGAGACAAAGAAAAAAACAGACTAAAAATCAAAGGTTGGAAAAAGATATATCAAACAAATGGCAACTGTAAAAGAGCAGGAGTGGCAATATTAATTTCTGATCAAATTGACTTTAAGACAAAAACCACCATATGAAACAATGAAGGACATTATATAATGGTTAATGGATCAAGTGAACATGATGATATAACCATGATGATATAACCTATGGACCCAATGAAAGAGTCCCAAAATACATAAATTAGACTTTTAAAGAGTTGAAAAACCAAATAGATGACTCTACAGTCATAGTGGAAGATTTTAATACACCACTTTCTTTGAAAGATAGAACAACTGGAAAGAAACTCAATAAAGATGCAGAAGAGCTAAATAATACACTCCACCAACTTGGCCTTATAGACTCTACAGAACACTTCACCCAACAGCAGGACAATATACATTCTTCTCCAGTGCACATGGAACTTTTTCCATGATAGACCATATGTTAGGCCATAAAGCATGCCTTAATAAATTTGAAAACATTGAAATACTGCAAAGCATCTTCTCAGATCACAATGCTATCAATTAGAAATCAACAATAGGAAGATCAACAGAAAAAAGAGTAAACACATGAAAACTGAACAATACCCTCCTTGAGAAAGACTGGCTAAGACAAGGAATGAAAACTGAAATTGAAAAATTCCTTGAATCAAATTAGAATGAAAACACGACCTACCAAAATCTTTGGAATACAGCAAAAGCAGTGATCAGAAGCCAATTTATAGGAATAAATGCACACATCAAAATAGAAGAAACAGCCAAAATAAACGTTTTAAATCAACATCTCCAATAGTAAGAAAAAGAACAGCAAGAAAAGCCTACAGTCACCAGAAGAAAGGAAATAATCAAGATTTGAGCATAAATCAATGAAATAGAAAATAGACAATAGAAAAAAATCAACAAGATGAGAAGTAGGTTTTTTCAAAAGATCAATAAAATTAACAAACCACTGGCAAATTTAACAAAGGAAAAGAGGGACAGAATACAAATAACACAAATAACAAATGAAACAGATGACTTCACAACAGAACCAACTGAAATAAAAAGGATAATCAGGATATTATGAAGAACTGTACTCCAACAAATTCGAAAATCTGGAAGAAATGGACAGATTTCTAGAAGCACACCACTTACCTAAACTAACACAGACTGATGTGGAAAAGTTGAACATATCCATAACAAAAGAAGAAACTGAAAAGGTCATCAACTAAAAAAAAAAAAAACTACTAACTAAAAAAGTTCAGGCACAAATGGTTTTACCGGAGAATTTTACCAAACATTCAATGAAGAACTGATACCAATCCTACTCAAACTATTCCAAAACATAGAAAAGGATGGAATCTTCCCTAACCAATTTTATGAAGCAAACATAACCTTGATACCAATAACAGGCAAAGACATCACCCAAAATGAAAACTACAGACCAATATCCCTCATGAATATAGATACCAAAACCTTCAACAAAATCCTAGCCAATAGACGGCAACAATATATCAAGAAAATCATTCATTATGACCAAATGGGGTTCAGACCAGGTATGTAAGGATGGTTCACCATTAGAAAAGCAATCAACACCATCCACCACATAAATAAAACCAAAAAAATGAACCATATGATCATATCAATTGATGCAGAAAAGGCATTTGATAAAATCTAACACCCATTCCTGATCAAAACGCTCAGCAAAATTGGAATAGAAGGGACATTCCTCAACATAATAAAGGGCATCTATGCAATACCAACAGCCAACATCATTGTTAATGGAGAGAGACTGAAACCATTCTCCTTGCAAACAGGAACCAGCCAAGGATGCCATCTATCACCACTTCTATTCAACATTGTACTGGAAGTCCTAGCCAGGGCCATAGGGCAAGAAAGGGTAATCAAAGGCATCCAAATTGGTAAGAAACAAGTCAAACCATCTCTCTTTGATGAAGATGTGATCCTATACCTAGAAAACCCAAGAGACTCAGTCAAAAATCTACTGGAACTAATCGAGATATTTAGCATCATGGCAGGATACAAGATCAACATTCAAAAATCAGTTGGATTCCTCTACACCAACAACAAGATTGCTGAAAAAGAAATAAGAAAATCAATACCATTCACAATGTTGTTCTTCTTGTTGTTATGTGCCGTCGAGTCAGATCCTACTCATAGTGACCCCTCCTTGGGTTTCCGAGGCAGTATCACTAGGGAAGTAGATTGCCCCATCTTCCTTCCCAGGAGTGGCTGGCTGTTTTGAACTGCCAGCCTTCTGGTTAGCAGTCAAGTGCCTTAGGCACTACCAAAAAAAATAAAATACCTGGGAATAAATCTTACCAGGGACACAAAAGACCTATACAAAGAAAACTAAAAAACTACTTGAAGAAACCATAAGAGAGCTACATAAATGGAAGAACATTCCATGTTTTTGGATAGGAAGATTGAATATAGTGAAAATGTCAATTCTACCAAAAGCAATCTATACATTCAATAAAATCCCAATCCAGATCCCATCAACATTTTTTTAAGGATATGAAAAAAAAAAAAAAAATCACTATCTTTATTTGAAAAGGAAAGGGACCCCGGATAAACTAAGCACTATTGAAGAGGAAGGCCTCACACTGCCAGATCTCAAAACCTACTACACAGCCACAGTAGTCAAAGCTGCTTGGTATTGATACAATGACAGAGACATAGACCAATGAAATAGAATTGAGAACTCAGAAATAGATCCATCAGCCTATGGTCAGCTGATTTTTGACAAAGGGCCTAAATCCATTAAAAGGGGAAGAGAATATTTGTTTAATAAATGGTGCTGGGGAAACTGGAGATCCATTTGCAGAAAAATGAAACAAAATCTGTACCTCACACAATACACAAAAACTAACTCCAGATGGATCAAAGACTTAAATGTGAAACGTAAAATTATAGAGTTCCTCAAGGAAAAACTAGGGGCCCTAACATATGACATAAATAGACTTTCAAGCATAACCCAAAATACAGACAGCAGAAGAGAAACTAGATGAATGGGACCTTCTAAAAATTAAATTTGTATGTGCTTCCAAAGACTTCGCCAAAAGAGTCAAAGAGAACCTACAAATTGGGAATAAATATTCAGCAATGACATATCTAACAAGGGATTTAGCTGTAGAATTTATAGAAAACTCCAAAACCTCAATAACAAAAAGACAAATAATCCAATTTAAAAATGACCAGAAGACATGAATAGACACTTCAACAAGGAGAATATTCAGATGGCCAACAAACATATGAGGAAATGCTCATGATCATTAGCCATTAGAGAGATGCAAATCAAAACAACAATGAGATACCATCTTGCCCCAGCACTGGCAGCAAAATTCAACTAAACAGAAAATAACAAATGCTAGTAAGGTTGCAGAGAGATTGAGGCTCTCCTACACTGCTGGTGAGACTGTATAATGGTACAACCATTGTGGAAAGCAATATAATGATTCCTTAAAAAGTTCGAATTAGAAATACCATTTGATCCAGCCATTCCATTACTAGGTATATATCCTAAAGAATTGAGAACCATGACAAGAAGAGACATATGCACACCCATGTTCATTGCAGCACTATTTACAATAGCCAAAAGATGGAAACTATGTAGGTGCCCATCAACTGAGGAGTGGATAACCAAACTATGGTACATACACACAATGGAATATTATGCAACACTAAAGAATAATGGTTGGACAATCTACTTCCATAGTGATACTGCCTCAGACCCAAGGAGGGGTCGCTATGAGTCGGGGCTGACTCGATGGCACATAACAATAGCACAACGAAGAATGATGTAGAATCTGCAAAACTCTGCATAAGTGGATGAACTTGGAGGACAGTATGCTGAGTGAAATAAGTCAGTGACAGAAGGACAGATATTGTATTAGTCCATTATTGTAAAAGTCAAGATATGGTTTGTATATGGAAGGAAATTTTCTTTGTTGGTTATCAGGAGTGGGAGGGGTGGGGAGAGAACACTGTTAGATAGGTAGAGATGAGTATTGATTTGGGTGAAGAGAAGGGCAATGTACCAAATGTGAGTGATCAACATGGTGGCATTGAGGAAGAGGAAGACAGAGAGAGGTATGTGGTAGGTGCAGCCAACAGAGATGAACCCTTTTGCACATACAATACTGTGTTGTCAGTGAAGGCAAACATGGGCATACAGGTGGATAAATGGGTGGGCAGGCTGAACTATTAGATATGTCTATGCGGTAGGGAGCGTACCCAAGATCATGCATAGGGTTGGCAGACAATGGTTCTACAAGTGTAGAATTCCCAGGGATATAGTAGAGCTGACAAAGGACAAGGTTGTAGTCACTTCTTGGTCACAGCCAGCTACCCAGAGGGAGCAAATAGTTGAACCTGTGGGCTGGGGACCATAGTCTCAGGGGACATCAACTCAATTGGCATAACATACTACACAAAACATTACTCCACCTCCTACTTTGGCAAGTAGCAACTGGGATCTCAAAAGCTTGCAAGCAGCCATTTAGATGCAATGATGGGTCTCTCCTCATCTAGAGCAAAGAAGAATTAAGAAAACCAAAAATGTATGGAGACAATTAGTCCTTGTGAGTGGTACACCATGCGATTCTCAGCCTATACAACTAGGAGACCAGAAGAACTAGATGGTGCCTGGCTACTACTGTCAACAACTTGGAAGGGGATCTATGTAGGAGATCCTGGATAGAGAGGGAGAACAATGTGGAACAAAATTCAAAATCATTTGGGGGAAAAAAAAGAGAGGGATCAGGTTTGCTGTTCTGATTGAACCTGGTGGAACCACTGAGATTATGGTCCCTAACTGCCCTTCAGGAAGCCAGACATTATACTCTGTCTTATAGAGTCACTGTGAGTTGGAATTGACTTGATGGCAATGGGTTTGGGTTTTTAGTTTGAATGAATCTGAATTTTGATGACCAGATTATGGAGGGGGTGACAGATCCAACATTCAGTCAAATTACTAGCTCTAACTGCTGATTGAGCTAATCTAACAAAGGCATTTTTTTTTTTTTTCCAGGAATTGAGAGGAACTATTGTAAGTAGTTTTCCCTTGTTACCCTCCCGAGAGGGATCAGGTCTCCGGGAGCAAGGTAAGCACAGGCAGGCTTGTGCTCACTCACTGATCTGCATTGAACCCTTTCCCTTGTTACCCTCCCGAGAGGGACCAGGACTCCAGGAGCAAGGTAAGCACGGGCAGGCTTGTGCTTACTCACTGATCTGCACTGAACACTTTCTCTTGTTACCCTCCCGAGAGGGACCAGGTCTCCAGGAGCAAGGTAAGCACAGGCGCAGCACAGAGTAGCAGACCGGAAGAGCAGGAGAAAGGGGTAAAACCCAGGAAGCCAAAGAGAAGAGCAATAAGCCAAAGGGATTAG
>NW_006921935.1:2020976-2022534 GCF_000298275.1 Orycteropus afer afer
GAAAGAGGGGGAGGCCTTCAAGGAGATGGATTGATACGGGTGCTGCGATGATGGGCTCAAGTTTAGCAGGGATTGTGGGGCTGGCGCGTGATCGGGCAGTGTTTCGTTCTGCTGTGCATGGGGTCGCTATGAGTCAGAAACGACTCGACAGCACTTAACAACAACAACAACAAGCTGCCCTTCAAGTCTGGAATTGAACTCACACCTGTGGCTTCCAGCCAAACTAAAGACAGGAATATGGGCTGAACATGTACCTTAGGTAGATACACTGCTTGGAGAAAACAATCATGGGAGAAAGAAGGGCTGTTTATGCACAGGGAAACAGTTCAAAAGGCAGGAGTGCATAGAGGGATGAACATAGGGAAGAGGTAACTATTGGGAGGAAGTGGGAGGGGAGCTGCTGCATTGGGTTAAATTGTAGTCAACGTCACGAGATAACGTGTGTGTGAACTGCTGTATGGAAAGTGAATTTGGTGTGTAAACTTTCACCCAAATCACACACACACACACACAAAATGATGTGTGAACCCAGAAATCAAAGTGGTGTGCTGTATGTAGCCTGACGGTCAAAGTCTGCAACCTCTTAACTGTATCATCTTTAAGGTTTGTTTTACCTGTGTTGTTCTGATCTTTCCCCTTTTCATGTGCCTTTCTTTAAAATTTTAACAGAATTTATATCTGAGGAAGACGCATTCATCAAGAAAGTACTTTTCAGAGGACCAAAATCAAACCAAACCCACTGGCATGGAGTTGATTCCAACTCATAGCAACCTCTGTTGGGTTTCCAAGGTTTCATGGTTTAAACCAGGAAAGGCATGCATCAGTGTTATATCCCTTCTCCATCCTTATTCCATCTATATGCTGAGAAGAAGAAGAAAATGGACTATATGAAAAAGAATGAAGCCTCAGGATTGAGGAAAGACTCATTAACAACCTGTGATATGCAGATGACACAATCTTGCTTGTTGAAAGAGAAGAAGACTTCAAATACTTACTGATGAAGATCAAAGACTGTAGTCTTCAGAATGGATTACACCTCAGCATAAAGAAATCATAAAGGTTATCCTTTACTGAAGTAGATTGTCCAACTTAACTACGATTGCTTCCACTCTTTCAGGCTTCCAAAAAACTAAACTCACTGTCATCTAGTCAATTCTGACTTTCGGGCCTAGGCAACAAGAATTTAGGTGGTAGTGCTCTGTGTGTTTCTATAATGTCAAAACCCAAAAGGTATAAGTCACTATTATGCTTTCAAATAGGATAATGCTTTCAAACACTATGAACATATAAACAGAAATATGTATACTTTTTTCTTCAGTGGCTAATCTCTTGGCTACTAACTGAAAGACCAGCAGTTCAAACCAACCATCTGTTCTGCAGAAGAAAGGTGTGGCAGTCTCCTTCCGTGAAGTTTTACAGCTTTGGAAATCCTATGGGGCAGTTCTACACATAGAGTTACTATGTGCCAAAATCAGCTTGGTGGCTGTGGTAGTTATGTTTGTATGTCAACTTTGCTAGGTTTGGTTGAGTGGCTGGTCAGCTGGATGTAGTATTCCCC
>NW_006921935.1:2022849-2030453 GCF_000298275.1 Orycteropus afer afer
GCCAGCAGCTGTGTGAGTGAAGAAACGCCTCTAGCTCCAGTGAGCAAGGAGCAGGAAGCAAAGATGAAGCCCAAAGTTGAGGGGCTTTTACCTAGCCCCTAGAGCTTGGCACTTTGAACTTGGACTTAAAGCCTCCAAATTGTAAGAATAAACTCCTGTTTGTTAAGGCCATCCTATTTGTGGTATATTTCCCGTCAGAGCGGCACTAGGCAACCAGAACAGTGGAAATGTTTTTCCTTTTAAAATATCTTTGTGAGGCTCTCTAACATTAATTCTAAGTCATTAGAAACATCTGTAAGTCATAAGAAAGTTATTTAAAAAATTTCTGAACCTAGATACAGAAATTTAGAAGCATGTGATGTATGTAAAGAATGTAAACAACTTTTAAGTTCACTTTGATCCATCCTACTGTGACAAAAGACAACATAAATCAAAACAAACTCTCTAACTTCTAACCTTGAAGAAAAGATGTGTCATTTTGCTACCCTCCAAATTTGCAGAAATGACATAAGATACTCATCTTTGGTGTCATTCTGGCCTATGACATATTGAACCAAGGTGACAAATTCACATATAAAGCCTAATTTCTGCTCACTCACTAAGAGGAGGTAGAGATAAAACAGATATTCTATACAACTTTAGGCATTAGATAGACTTCCACTTTAACTTTAGAACTCCACTGAGTTCCGTTTTTAAGCATTCCTCTCCAAGATATCTACTTAAAGTTATAAGGTCAGATTTGGACTCTAACTGTTCAATTAATATTGCACTTGCAATTCTTAATTCTGGTTTTCTGGTTCTAAATGAATGTTGTGGAGTCTTACTTGCATATCTTGCCATGACTATCTTGTAGTAAACTAAATGAGTTTAAGCATGACAGAAAAAAAAAAAAAAAAAAGTTTGTTTGATATATTAACTTTAAGGTGCTTTTGATATAACACATCGTAATTGAGCACAATTTGACTTATGGTGACCCCATGTATATGTCACAGTAGAACTGTGTTCCATAAGATTATCAATGATGATTTTTTTTCCAAAGCATTTCTAGGTGGACTCCAACTTTCAACATTTCAGCTAGCAACAGAAGCATTAACCACTTGCAGTACCCAGGAGTTCTGTCTGTGACATACCAAAACTTAAACCCATTGTCTTTAAGTTGATTCCAACTCATAGTGACTGTCTTGGTTCTCCAGGGCTGCTATAACAGCCATACCACAAATGGATGGTTTTAATGAATAGGAATCTAGTCTCTTACAGTTTAGGAGGCTATACATCCAAATTCAGAGTGCCAGCTCTGGGGACTGGGTGAAGGCTTCTGGATCTCAGGCTTTAGCCTCTTATTTCAGGCCCACTAGAGCAAGCAAAAGGCTTCTGACTCACACAACTACTGTCTGATGAACCCAAGATCAACAGGTAAAATAGTATAATCCCAAGATTGGCAGGAAACACAGCAGGCCACTGGTTCAAGTGCAGTAACCATCACAAGACTGGCAGACAACATGACAGGCCACTAATTACCCAAATGGGCCAAAAAGCTAGAAAGCAAAGCTTCTCCATATATAATGGAAGCAGGCCACATCCGGAAGGTAACGAATTAGCTGCTCACAACAGATTCTACACTAGAGTTGATTCCAAACTCATCATGACGAGTAACTGCATCCAGCTGTCAAGGACTCAAAACTACAGCCCAATCAAGTAGACATACAACTTTAAAACTACCACAGTCACCCTATAGGACAGAGTAGAACTGCCCCGTGATATTTTCAATCAATTCATACAAATGTGAAATCTAGGCAATGAATAAGGAAGACCAAAAAAGAATTTATGCTTTTGATCTATGGTGTTGGTGAAGAATATTGGATATACCATGGACTGCCAGAAGAATGAACAAATTTATTGCAAGAAGTACAGCCAGAATGCTTCTTAGAAATGAGAACAGTGAGACTTCATCTCATGTACTTTGTACAAGTTATCAGAAAGGACCAGTACCTGGAGAAGAACATCACGCTTGGAAAAGTAAATCAGCAAAGAAGAAGAGGACCTTTAACAAAATAGATTGACACAGTGGCTGCAACAACGGTTTCTATCATAGCAAAGATTGTGAAGATGGTCCAGAACTAGGCAATATTTCTTTCTATTGTATATAGATTAACTTTGAGTTGGAACCTAAGACCAACAACAATAATGATTCGAAGGATTCCGCTAATTACTAGATTATTTTTCATTTTCCATTTTTAAATGAAAAATAATCTAGTAATTAGGGGAATCCTTTGAATTTTTAAATGAAAAATAATCTAGTAATTAGGGGAATCCTTTGAATTTTTAACTGAGGTGAAGCTATACCTCACTCCCACCCACTTTCTGTGCTAGCAGGAATTTCATTCCAGTCTGAGTGCTTGGATGGAGACTGGGTGCCCTGCCCTGCCATGCTCAGGTTTTTTTTTTTTTTTTCCCTTTTTTTCAGTTTGTTTTGTTTTTGTGTGTTTTAAAATTATTCTTCTTTGTTTTCTTTCTTCTATTTTTTTTTGTACTTTTTATTATTCTTCTTTATTCTTCCCTTCACAGGTTCTAGTTTTCAACTTTTTCTCTCTTCCCTCTTACTTGTTCCCATTTTCTTCTTTCTTGTGGTTAAACCTAGTCCTTGTTTTTCTTTTTGCACTTTTTCTGATTTTTTTCCCTTATTCTCCTACTCTACCTTTTTTCTCTTATTACCCTCTTCCCAGACATTTTTATTTTATTTTGTGATGGTTCCTTTGTATTTATGTGGTGTGTTTTTTTCTGCTTACTTTTTCTTTTTTGATCTTTTTTTGATTGTTGTTTTTGTCTAACTGAGTGAGAGATAGTAACATTGCCCATATGACAGAACTACAGCCCCACCTCCTGCAGCTCCATTTACTGAGTGAGGGCCACCACTTCCTTCCCCACCAACTGGCCAATGATAAATGACCACCAAGAAGAGCATGACTTACCTTTAGCTGCTCTTCACTAACAGTTAACAGAGATCTAAATACAGCAACATCACAATGTCTCTGAGAAAACAGATCATCACTGACCACACAAGGAAGCAAGATAAAGTGATAGAGACAAAGGAACAAGATAAAGACCCAGAACACATCCCTTAGGAAGAAGCAGAATTGGAACTCCCTGAGAAGGAATCCAAAGAATTATACTTAGGTATCTTCAAGGGATTGAAAGACAGATCATGGAAAACACTGATAAAATTAAGGGCAATGCAGACAAAATTAAGGAAAACACAGAAAAAACCTTAGAAAAATTTTAGAAGAAAATAAAATAACAAAATGACAAAATAAATGAAACATTAGAAATGATACAAAATCTAGAGATGGAAATCCAAAAGACTAATATTAAATTTTCAAAAATAGATAATACATTGAATGGGCAAAGGATAGAATTAAATTGATGGAAAATAGAATTAATGAGATTGAAGACAAATCCCTGAATACTTCTTTGGAATGGAATCAATCAGAAAAAAAGATCAAAACAAAATGAAGAAAGCCTAAGGTTTATGTGGGATACCATCAAAAGGAATAACCTACATGTAATCAGAATTCCAGAACAGGAAAAGATACTAATGAGAGCCATATGGACAGAGAACCAATAATAGCAAACAACAACTGACCATTAATACACAAGATGACAAAACCCAGAAACCAACACAGCTATGGAAGCATCCAAAATAAAACAAGCTTACAAGATTGTAAACAGGGAACCAGAGATATTAATTGGCAAATGAGGACAACTACAAACAAAACAGAGGGAAAAAATAGTGTAGTTGAAAAATAGTGAACTTCTAAATAGGGAGGGAGTCAAGAGAGTTGCAAGATAGAATGGACTGTTCTAAACTCGAGGAGAAAATTATAAATCACATCACAATAAAAAAAAGGACAAGCGCAAATATTTACCAGTTACTAAAACAATAGCACAAGGTAAATGATAACCTGATTTATAAACATAATGAGCTCAGCATAGAAAATTATACGGAACAAAGAAACAGGGAATATCATGAATAATCACATAACAAAATGATAGCAACCAAGTCACACTTGTCAATAATTACACTGAATTTCAATGGATTAAATGCACCATTCAAGAGACGAAAGTTGCAGACTGGTTAAGAAAACATAACCCATCAATATGCTGTCTACAAGAGACACACCTTAGAGACAAAGACAAAAATAAACTAAAAATCAAAGGATAGAAAAAGATATATCAACCTAATGGCCACAAAAAAAAAGAACAAGAGTGACAATATTAGTTTCTGATCAAACTGACTTTAAGACAAAAACCACCATAAGAGACAAAGATTAAAGGATCAATTAAACAAGAAGATATAACCATAATATATATCTAGGGACTCAATGGATAAAAACAAAACAAAAAAACAAAGCCACTGCCGTAGAGTCGTATCTGACTCAGAGTGAACACTCTTTGGGTTTCCAAGGGGTATCGCTACAGAAGTACATTGTCCAACCTTCCTTCCAAGGTGTGGCTGGTGGGTTTGAACCACCAGCCTTCTGGTTAGTAGTCAAATGCCTTAGGCACTACACTACCAGAGCTCCTAGGTACCAATGAAAGAGCCCCAAAATACATAAATCAGACTTTAATAGAAATGAAAAAGTAAATAGATGAGTCCACAGTCATAGTAGGAGACTTTAATACACCATTTTCAATGAAAGACAGAACAACTAAAAAGAGACTCAACAAAGACGAGGAAGAGCTAAACAATACAATCCACCAATTTGACCTTATAGCATCTACAGAGCACTTCACCCAACAACAGCACATTGTGCATTCATTTCCAGTGCTCATGGAACATTCTTCAGAATATACCAAATGTTAGGCCATAAACAAGCCTTATGAAATTTAAAAACATTGAAATACTGCAAAGCATCTTCTCAGATCACAATGCTGTAAAATTAGAAATCAATAATAGGAAGATCAATGGAAAAAAGAGCAAACACCTGGAAACTGAACAACACCCTCCTCAAAAATGACTGCGCAATAGAAGAAATAAATAATGAAATTAAAAAATTCCTTGAATCAAATGAGGATGAAAGGACAATATACCAAAATCTTTGGAACACAGCCAAAGCGGTCATCAGGGGCCAATTTATAGCAATAAATGCACACATCAAAAAAGAACAAGCAGCCAATATCAACACTTTAACTCAAACATCCTCAACAATTAAAAAAGAACAGCAAAAAAAGCCTACAGTGAGCTCTGGTAGCATAGTGCCTAAGGCACTTGACTGCTTACCAGAAGGCTGGCAGTTCAAACCCACCAGCCACTCCTCAGAAGGAAGGTTGGGCAATCCTACTTCCATAGTGATACTGCCTCAGAAACCCAAGGAGGGGTCGCTATGAGTCAGGGCTGACTCGACGGCAAACGACAACAACAACAACAGTCACTAGAAGAAAGGAAATGATAAAGATTGAAGCCAAAAATCAATAAAACAGAAAATAGAAACATAATAGAAAAAAATCAAAAAGACTAGAGGTTGATTTTTTGAAAACATTAATAAAATTGACAAACCACTGGCAAATTTAACAAAGGAAAAGAGGGAATGAATACAAGTAACATGAATAAGAAATGAAATGGATGACATCACAACAGAACCAACTGAAATAAAAAGGATAATATCAGAATACTATGAAGAATGGTACTCCAACAAATTTGAAAATCCTGAAATTTCTAGAAACATACTACTTACCTAAATTAACACAGACTGAGGTGGAAAAGTTGAACAGATTCATAATAAAAGAAGAAATTGAACAGATCATGATAAACTTACGAACAAAAAAGGTCTGGGCCCAGACAGTTTCACCAGAGAATTCAATAAATCATTCAGAGAAGAACTGACACCAATCCTACTCAAAATATTCCAAAACATAGAAAAGGATGGAATCCTCCTACATTGATTTTATGAAGAAAGCATAACCTTGATACCAAAACCAAGCAAAGACATTATTCAAAAGGAAAACTACAGACCAATATCTCTCATGAATATAGATGTAAAAATCCTAGCCAATAGACACCAACAACATATCAAAAAAATAATAATAATTATAATTCATTATGACAAAGTTGGGTTTATCATATCAAGTCTGCGAGGATGATTCAACATTAGAAAAACAATCAATGTCATCCACCACATAAATAAAACAAAGGAAAAGAACCACATGATCATATCAATCAATGCAGAAAAGGCATTTGATAAAATCCAAAACACATTGCTGATAAAAAATCACAGCAAAATAGGAATAGAAGGGACATTCCTCAACATAATAAAGGGAATAGATGCAAAATCTACAGCCAACATTATTCTCAATGAAGAGAGACTAAAACCAAACCAGAAAAGGATGCCCTCTATCACCATTTTGATTCCACATTGTATTGGAAGTCCTAGCCAGGGTAATAGGCAAGAAAGGGAAATCAAAGGTATCCACATTGGTAAGGAAGAAGTCAAACTACACCTATTTGCTCATGATATGATTTTATATATAGAAAACCCAAAGACTCAGTCAAAAAACTACTGGAACTAATTGAGAGATTTAGCATCGTGGAAGCATACTAGGTCAACATCCCAAAATCAGTTGGATTCCTCTACACCAGCAAAGAGATTGCTGAAAAAGAGATAAGGAAATCAATACCATTTACAATAATCAAACCAAAACCCAAATCACCGCCATCGAGTTAGATCTGACTCATAGCAACCCCTCCTTGGGTTTCCAAGGGGGTATCACTGCAGAAGTAGATTCCTCAACCTTTCATCCAAGGAGTAGATAGTGGATTTGAACCACCAGCCTCCTGGTTCAAAAAAATAAAATATATGTGAATAAATCTTACTAGGAAAAAAAAAAAGACACGTACAAAGAAAACTATAAAACACTACTTCAAGAAACCATAAGAGATCTACATTAATAGAAGAAGATAACAAGTTTGTGCATAGGAATATTGAACATTGTGAAGATGTCACTTCTACCCAAAGCAATCTATACATTCAATGCAATCCCAATGCAGCTCCCATCAACATTCTTTAGGGATCACTAACTTTATATGGAAAGGAAAGAGATCTCGGATAAGCAAAGCACTATTGAAGAAGAACAAAGTAGGAAGTCTCACACGGCCAGATCTCAAAACCTACTATACAGCCACAGTAGTCAAAACAACCTGGTATTCGTTTAATGACAGATACATAGACCAATGGAATAGAATTGAGAACCCAGAAATAGTTCCATCAACCTATACTCAGCTGATCTTTGACAAAGGCCGAAAATCCATTAAATGGGGAAGAGAATGTTTGTTTAATAAATGGTGGTGGCAAAACTGGAGATGCATTTGCAGAAAAATGAAACAAGATTTGTACCTCAAACCATACACAAAAATGAACTCCAGATGGATCAAAGACTTAAATGTGAAACCTAAAGCTAAAGCATTCCTCAAGGAAAATCTAGGGGCAAATTTAGGGCCCTAATATAAGACATAAATAGACTATCAAGCATAAATCAAAATGCACAAAGAGCAGAAGAGAAACCAGATGATTGGGACCTCCTAAAAATTAAATTTTTTATGTGTTTCCAAA
>NW_006921935.1:2030830-2031926 GCF_000298275.1 Orycteropus afer afer
CCAGCTATTCCATTACTAGGTATATATCCTAAAGAAGTGAGAGCCATGACAAGAATGGACATATGCACACCCATGTTCATTGCAGCACCATTTACAATAGCCAAAAAATGAAAACAACCTAGATGTCCATCAACTGAGGAATGGATATCCAAACTATGGTACATGCACATAATGGAATACTATGCAACCCTGAAGAATAGTATAGAATCTGCAAAACACCGCATAACGTGAATGAACTTCGAAGACATTATGCTGAGTGAAATAAGTCAATCACAAAAGGACAAATATTGTATTCGTCCATTATTGTAAAAGTCAGGGAAACGTTTATCTATGGAAGGACATTTTCTTTGTTATTTACCAGGTGTGGGAGGACAGGAGAGGGAACACTACTACATAGATAGAGATAAGTATTGATTTGGGTGAAGAGAGGGCAATGTACCAAATGTGAGTGATCAATATACTGGCATTGAGGAAGAGAAATACATAGGTATGTGGGACATGCAAACAACAAAGATGAACCCTTTTGCACATATAGTACGGTGTTGTCAGTGAAGGCAAACATGGGTATATGGGTGGATAGATGGGTGGGCAGGCTAAACTATTAGGTATGTCTATGAAGTGGGGGTGTACCCAAAAACATGTATAAGGTTGGCAGACAATGGTCCAGTAACTTTATGTGTATGATCTGAATTCCCAAGTATATAGTGGAGCTAACAAGGGGGCAAGGTTGTAGTCGCTGCTTGGTCACAGCCAGGTACCCAGAGGGACTGAGTAGTTGAACCTGTGGCCTCGGGACCATAGTTGCAGGGGACATCAAGCGCAATTAGCATAACATACTACACAAAACATTGTTCCACCTCCTACTTTGGCGAGTAGTGACTGGGATCTTAAAAGCTTGCAAGCTGCCATCTAGATGCAACAATGATGGGTCTCTCCTCTTTCAGAGCAATGAAGAATGAAGAAAACCAAAAAGTCATGGAAACAATTCATCCTAGCGACTGGTACACCATCCAATCTGCAGCCTATACAACTATGAGACCAGAAGAACTAGATGGTGCCCGGCTACTACTGTCAACCACTTGGAAGGGGATCTATG
>NW_006921935.1:2032365-2046689 GCF_000298275.1 Orycteropus afer afer
TAAAAAAAAAAAAAAAAAAGAAAAACTCAGTTAAGAGTGTGGTCACATATTAGAATTTCTTCTCACATACATAGCTGTGTATTGATTGCTATCTTTTTTTATTGTTTATATTTGTTGTTTAATTTTTTTAGTCTAACTATGATTACACTAAGAATATAAAAATTACTGCAAATATATATTTTGAAGTAGCATATAAATAACATATATTCAATAGATATTATTTTTAGAAATGGAATTGTTTGGAAAATGCATGTTATTGACATTTTCAGGACCTATAGAATCTTTTTTTTTTTTAATTCGTATATTTTTGATTTATGGAAAAGAATAAAAGTACTATACTTAAAGGAAGACAGTGTGTGTATATTTTACTATTATTTTAATAATATTATTTTAATAATATTTTACTATTATTATTAATAATATCTTAAACCCACCAACACCAAAGCCACTGCCCTTCCAACTCATAGTGGCCCCTTATGACAGAGTGGAACTGCCCCCTAGGGTTTAACCTAGGCAGTAACCTTTACAGGAGCAGATCACCTAGTCTTTCTGCCATAGTAGGCTTAAACCTTGGACTTTCAGTTGGATGAGATAGCTGGATGGTGCAAGCAGTAATTAATTATACCTGAAATTTAATTAATGCCATTTAAATGCATAAAATAATGAATGAATGATGGAACTAGAAATAAATAAATAAGCAAATAAATTTAATTAAATGGAGTCACCTATTCAGAGCCATAATTCTTATCTAACTACATGTCTCACTTTCTAGCACCCTCATTCATTCTTTCTCTTCTCTTTCCTTGAGGCTTTCACCTTGCACCTCCCCACCCCACTCCACTCCTTGCTTCTCCTCCTCTTCTTTTTCCGACACTCCCCTCCTCTGCCTCTGCTATTTCTTTTTTTCTCTGCTATTTTTACTAGAATGAACATATTGTGAAGTCCTTAAAGACCAGGATTCAACTTTACTTTTTTGTAACTCCTGTGATATGCAAGTGCTTAGTGGATGAATGATATTTGAACTGAACTGTTAGCTACTGAAATCAAATGTATTTGTCTATTTTACCTGCATCGTATGCTTCTTATTGAAAGCAAAAACAGATTATACCACAGAAATTATCAATAAAATTAAATGATAATCCTTGAAATTCTGAAGTATCTTAGTTTTAGAATATTTGCAATAGCAGCTAATGGTCATATATGTGTTTAATACATGCCAGACAATCTTATAGTTTAACATATTAATCAACTTAATCTACATTACAAACTAAGAAGTATACACTATTGTTTTCCTATCTTCAAATGAAGAAACTAAAGCTCAATGTGTTTATATGACTTTTCCAAGGTCATACAGTTAGGCAGTGACTGAATCAGGACTTGAACTTGATACTCTGGTTCAAAGTCAATGATTTACCTAAAATAATTTTGGATGATGATCCTAAATACTTAGCCATTTAACACCGCTTCTATCCATCTATCTAGGCAATTAAACAATTTACCCTGACTCTAAACCCAATCAAGTTAGCATATCAATAGGGGGAAACCTTTCTTTAGGTACTGAAATCTGGGAAGGGTGCCAGTACAAGGAATCAGCACAAAAGACACATCCCAGCAAGCTGAGGGAAAACACACAGAGCCACCAAAGAACCCCTCTTGTTGAGAAAATCACAGCAGCTTCACAGAAAATACGCAGTGGACAACATGTCCAAGTACCACTGACAACCCTTAATAATAGGAATCTGAGTGTTGGAAACACAGGCCAAGTGTGAACAAAAGGAGATTCCTTTTGTTTCCATAGATCAAAAATATTCAAATATTTAGGTTGTAAGGAAAAGCACAAACCTAGCTGTTTCCCACCCAAACCTTGGTCAACAACATAAAATATAGGCCAGGCTCAGGCAAAAGCTGATTCTTACAAGGAAGGGTTAAATGCAGAGTGCTGGCCTCAGGACCCTAATCTTACCAAAATCAAAGGAAAATAAAACAAAAAACCCTGCAGATTAATGAAGTATTCCTGCCGGGAAGATTCAGATGCTTGATCATCACTGGACAGTTTAAAAAAAAAAAAAATGTACATCAAACTGTGACCTCATTTAATATCAAAGAGGATAATTCTAACAACAACCAGATAGAACATAATCTGAAACTGAACATATATTTTTTGGGGAAAATTCAATTTTCTCATCCAAGTTGAACAAATAGAAAAATAAATAAGTTACATAAGTGAAGGATACTCCCGGAACAACAGCAAACTGAAGGTAAGCTATTTTGCAACTTAACATGTGTTATCAAATTTTGAGTGCAGCAATCAAAACTTTAATAAAACTATCAGAAGTCCACACTTCTCTGTGCTCCAGAAAACATGTGATTTCTCAATTGTTATAGCTCTATCTGTTCTCCTTTGAAAGTACGTTTCCACAGAGAAGAACATTAAATATTGAGGCTTTTTTCTGTGTATTGTGGGTTTGTGTTTGGCTAAAAATTGGCATATTGATTTAATTTATGAGAAAGCTCCTTAAATTATTATTTTTATGATTCCTCTGTGGCCATTTCTGAGTAAACCAGCTACTGTAAATACAGTATCTTACTATGTTACATATTTCATCATCAGGATGGTCATAGCAAGTGTTTTGCATGGACCACATGAACAAGATCCCTTAGTTCATTTTTCTCTTTTCCTTGGGAATGCCATCAAAATAACCTGAGATGCTTTTGTTTTAGATTTAGACATATCCCAATGCTCTTTGGAAATCAAAGCCATTCTCAATAACAGTGTTTTAAACAATATTTCTACTTCCTGCTTGTCTTAGATGATTGCATTTTGTTATAACCAGTTCCAGGGATTTCATATAACATTTCTTGCTATTTATTCTTATTTTAATATATCAAATATTAGAGAATAAGATTAAATCATCATAATAATTCTGACTTCTAAATGATTTGTACAAAGGAATTCAAAACCTTTATAAAAATTGGAAATTATGAAGCATCATCTTCATCAATGTAAACTGTGTAATAGAACAATATGACTATTTAAAATCACTATTTTGGGAGTAGTATGAATTCTCTTGTGTGTGTTAAAATTTTGGAGTTTTTTAAAATAAAATGTATTATTTTTATTTTTAAAGTAAACCCTTTATTGAAGTATAACAAAAGAAGAATACAAATTTTAGGTGTACTGCTCAATGCAATTCAACAAAATTAACACAGTTGTGTAATCAATACCTAAATCAAGAAATAGAACATTACTAATATCATCAACTTGTGCCTTTTGTATCATTCCAATAATCATACCCCATCCTGAATTCAAACACCTTAGATCAATTTTGATTTTATTTTAGCTTTATGTAAATGAAATCAAAGGAGCTCTGGTGGTATAATTGTTAGGCATTTGTCTGCTAAACAAAAGGTCAGTAGTTCAAACCCCCCAGCTGCTCCATGGAAGGAAAATGGGGAAGTCTACTTCTTTAAAGATTTATATCCAATAGAGATCACTGTAAGTTGGAATCTACCCATGGCAGTTAGTTTGGTTTGGGTTTAAATGAAATCATAAAGCATGTACTCCTTATGTCTTGCTTATTGTTCTCAACATTAATTCTGTGAGAGTCTCACATGTTAGTTTCTGTGGTTTTGTTTTTATTCACATATTTTTCATTACCTTATAATATGTTGTTAGGTGCCCTCAAGTCAAATCCAACTCACAGAGATTCCATGTGACAGAGTAGAATTGGCTCATAAGTGTTGAAGGCCCAATTACTTCCCAGCCTTTTGCTGGGAAACTGCAGATATATAACAAGCTAATAGCTATGATTAAAGCAGACATTAATCACAAAGATTAATTTTCTGTTTTTCTTCCCCTTCCCTTACCTCTACATGAATAGAATAGTTGACCCTTTCATGGACAATAATTCTTTTAAGATTGTTTTTCATAGAGGCCGACATACTGGTGAAATTTTCTACCTTTTATCTCTTTTAACATATTTATTGAAACTATTTTAAAGTCTTCATTAGCTAATTGATTTTACTGTGTTTTTCTATTCATTTTGGTCATATGGGTCCACTTTTTGAAAAGACTAGTAATGTTGTTTTAAATGACAGATGTTACATTTTAAAAAGTCACCGAATTACGTTAACTTCATTGAGGTGTTATTTAGCCTCCCTTCTGCTAAGTAGAGTGGAAACAGATTGCCTTATCTCAAACAATGCATTGTGTTTGAACCCATCACTTACCCAACGGTACTTAGTCCCTGCTGGATTGAAGACCCAGGAAAGTTCCTTCTACGTCTAATTTTGCACTTGATCATCCAAAACTTTTAAACTGAGTCTGGTGTCGACCATGGCCCTTTACACTATCTAAAATTTTCTCACTGAATTGAGAAGAGTCTGTCTGATTTTTTAGAACTCAAACTAGAGTTTTAAGTTCCTGCTCTGTAAAACCCAAGATTGGCAAATTTTCCAAAGAAAAATTTGTGTGTGTGCTTGAACCGGTTTCTACCAAAAGATCTCTCACCTTCCAATAGTTCTTGGCCAATTCAACAACCCATTTCTCAGACACTTGTTTATCTTCAGCATTAGCAAAGTCCTCCAGAAATAAATTGGTTGTAGATGTCAATTTACCTCTCTGAAGTTCTTTCATCTCTAGAGACTTAGCCCCTCCAAATCTCATTGCTAATACAGCTCTGTTATACCTTCAAACAATTGATATATCAATTTTTTCTTCGTTTTCTAATTTTGATTGGAAGGCTTATCAGTTGCAAACTATCTTATTTAGAAGCAGACCCTTTAAACTTTAATCACAATTTTTGCTATTGTTATTATTAGATTTTAAATATAGTGTAGTTCCATGGAAGAAAAAACCTGGAGATCAGCTCCCATGAAAATTACAGCCTAAGGAACCCTATGGTCCTACCCTGTCCAATAGGGTCTCTAGGAGTGAGAACTGACTCAATGACACACAACAATATATGTGTGTGAATTTATATGTATTTATATGGACAAATAGGTAGATATGATTTAAAATGTCTTAGTCTAACATTTAAACCGAATATTTGGGGTTTTTGTTGTTGCTAGAGCTACCAAGACAGTTTGAACTCTTGGCAACCCCAGATGTGCAAAGTAGAACTGCTCCTTAGTGTTTTCAAGGCTCTAACCTTGTAAAAGTAGATAGTCAGGCCTGCCTTCCTACATACCTCAGGGTAGATACAAACTGCCAACTTTTTATTTAGTAGTTTAGCACTTAACCTTTTCCACCACCCAGGGATCCTTTTGGGCTTTAAAATCTCATGAAACGTACATACGGGTACTTTCAGAGACTCCAGTTAGAAATCCTCCATAAGCTAGTTTGAAATAGCCTATAATCTACACTTAATGAACAACTATTACACGGTATGCACTCATCTAGATTCTGCTTGATTTTTGCAGGAGAATAATGGGATTTCTATTTTATTCTTTTCTAGACTTTCAAAGTCTAGTTACACAATTTTTTCTTTCTGGGAACAGATCCAAAGTTGTGTGGGGGGATGAAGAAAAGCAAGATTAGTTTATTTATCCAAGATAAAGGACAAAAGGGAAGAGAAATATATGTATATAAATTAAATTTAATTCATAAAGAAGAATTGACATAGGAGTGCATATATGTGGCAATAAGACAGAGGGAGAAAAAACAGATAAACCTATAAAGTGAGAAAAGAGATTTATCTTAAATATAAAAGGAAAAAGAAATCAGCCTTGTTCAAATTAGTCATTTCTTCTGTGCTATTGAATAAATTTTATATCTCTGAAGTTATAAGGATTTGTTTTCACATTGACTTGAAACTGACAAATTTACGTTTTATTATGTTTTTTTCATTCTACATATTGTATATAAAACTTAATTTATCCTTTGCTTAAAATTTCTTGTATCTTTTAGATTTTCTGATACAGTTCTCTACCTTTCCTTTTTTTTTTTCCTCCCCTGAAGTGTAGTAATTCTCAAATTTCACGTGCTATTTATCTCTTCTGTTTGATCATTAATAAAGATGTTATTGAATAGTGTCTATGAATTATTTTGGGTTACAGGGCAAATTTTAAAAGTCTGTCCTACTTTATCTTATAAATTGCAATCTATACAATTCTCACAATGTGTTCGGCTTCCCACTAAGTCAACATTTGATTTTATTAGTTTCTCTTAAATGAATACCGCCTACACATTTGCAGCAAGCTTTAGGCTGTAAGAGTTAGAAATAAAATCTCTTGTTCTTCCTAATCAAAATGCTCTTAGGGAAATGTTTAACATACTGCATTAGCTTTACAGTCCATCAGTTACTTCTCGTTCCTTTTCAAAGTAAATGTCAAAAAGTAAATTTAACCTAAAGTCATATATTTGAAAGAAGGTTTGCTCAGCATTTACTGTTTTTATTTAATTGACCTAAACCAAAAACCAACCTCACTGTCAAATCAATTCCGACTCATAGTGACCCCCACTGGGTTTCTGAAGCAGTAAATCTTTGCTGAAGTAGATTGCCCCCATCTTCCTTCCATGGAGCACCTGGTGGATTTGAACCATCAACCTTATAGTTAGCAGTCAAATGTTTTAGGTACTGTGGAACTGCCACCAGAGCTCCTTTTTAATTGACCAGCATTTTAAAATTCTTAACATATATTGCTACAGATGTAATGTACTTAAACTGAAGTCAAAACACAAATATTTATATTCTGAATTTTCACATCATAAATACAGCTATTTAAAATATGCTTGAATTTAGTATACTTATTTTTTTCCATTGACCTATTATAATGTAACTATTTACTACTAGAAATAAGAATGGAAAAGAAAGTCACATAACATTTTACAGCCATATTACCCATATTTACACATCAGAATAATGACTAGAGTCATGTGTCACTTAACATCCATGACACTTTCTGTCTGAAATACATTATGTGATTTGTATAAACACTATATTGTATACAGGCAGTGCCTGAATTATAAATGCATTCTATTTCTAAACTTGTCTTTAAATTGAATTTGTACATGAGTCAAAAGAGTTGGGTAGAGTTCATATCTAATGTCAAATGTTTCTCTTAGTATGTAGTGTAAATTTCTATATAAAAAAAAAATTAAAGAAACACAGATACACTAAAAAATCTTTAACATAATAATGCAGTAATAATAGTAATAATAATAATGTTTGATGTGCATAGCAAAGTAGTGTCAGTTTATTGTTACTAACCATGGTATCCACCTGAATTTTTAATATAATAATAGGCTTTATGGCAGTTGTGACCATGGATGTACATTCAGTCTGACATAGCCCAAATGGATGTTATGCAGTACATGGCTGTATTTGATTTTACCAATACTTTTATAATAAGATAATTTTTTTAAAGTAATGATTATAATATTTCAAAGTCAGTAGTCTCAAAATGTATTTTGTTTAGAGATACCAGAAAATACATGAGATAATTAGAAGGAAATTTATTGATCTTACAAATCCCAATGCTAGTGTAACACTCATATATGTTTGAAATTATTTGCAATCAATTTCAGAGTTCTTATTACTTGAATTTCCAGTTATTTCTAATTTTGTGGCATATCCTACAAGGCAAGAGGCTGGGAATACTTGTGTATTATCATTTATTTTTTTTTTTTTTTTTCGCCTTCTAAGAGAAAATCTCACTGTGTTCTAAAATCCTCTAAGTAACCCTAAACCTTGTATTTTCACTGGTACATCAATTCTGCCTGAATTTTGAGTTCCAGAATCTGTTTTAAAAACTACTTTCTTTATATAACTGTTCATTTTTTACTACTGTAACAATGATTTATTTTATATAGTTAATGTTGCATTATAAATAATTAGAATGAATCTAGTATCTGCTTAATGAAGTTTTTCTACCCAGAAATAGCAAGGACATATTCATATATGATATTTAGCAACCATTTTTAACAAATAATTTCATTTTCTCCCTGAAGCAAAACAAAAGTTTCAGAAATATTAAGACTCCAAATGAAATTCTCCAGATTGTTTTACACTAGTCCACAGGCTCCTGTGGATCCAGGTGCATGCACAGGCTGGGAAACAACTGTGTGGGGAGGAACAGTGCTATGCAGGCAGCCCTGGACTCCATCCTCTGCCACAAGGCCTCAACAACCACAGCTTTTCCTAGAAGGACAATGCACTCACCTTCAGTGTGACCTTCCAAGCTCTAAGGATGGGGCTTTTTGAGCTGAGCTAACACGTGAAACTGAAGTTGAAGTTCACTGCCAGTGTGTCTCATCCCCACCCGAGGCCTAGCAGCTGTCTCCGAAGAGCAGCCCAAGCAGTCCTGCTGTCTGGGACTTGGTGGAGAGGCACCAGGCTAGCCTAGGCTGCTTCCAGTCCTTCTCCCACCAACAGCCCTTCCGCAGCCACCTCATGAGGTAAGGCAGTGTGATGGAGCGCAGGGCCATCATGCCTCCTGGGGCCTCCCCTCTCGGTGTCCCCTCTACCTGCCCCCAGACAAGGCTGTGCTATCTTTGGACAAGGTTGCCAAGTGCAAGTGCAAGGTCCTCGTGGTGGAGCTAGTCAAGTAGCATCAAGCCAGCTCACCTCTCTCTCACAATCCCAGAAATGGGAAGCTCTGGAGGGGGTCCTCCCTCCCAGGCTGCTGCCTCCCCTGGGCTGCACTGTGAGTGAAGAGGCCCCACACAGCCACCTGTCTGTGTCTGCCAACATGGGACCTGGAAAAAAGCTGTGAAATGTGTGGGTATAGGTCAACGGTATCCACTTCTCTGTTCCTGTGTGTGTGGAGGGGTTTGCTGGCTTTACCCCTAGGCCAGGGTAAAGAGGTCCCTTGCCCTACACCTTTTACAAAGTGTTTTACTCATTCCTCTTGTCTTTCTCACCCCTCATATTTCCCCCCACCCAGCTGCAAGGCTGAGCTTAGACGACTAGGTTTAGAGGCTGGTGATGGTGGAGGGGCCCTGACAGTAACCATCCTGTTCTTGGGGGTTGGGGAGATAGCTAGCTAGGTGACTATTTTTTTTCCTCCTGTTTATTATTTTCCATTTACTGCTTTCATCTGAAATAAGACTATTAAATGCCTGACCAAGGGGTGGGGAGGAACACTATTGGATAGTGTCCTGGTTGCCTAGTGCTGCTCTGACAAGAATATACCATAAACGTAGAAGGCTTGAAGAAACAGGAATTTATTCTCTTACAGTTTGGAGGCTTTAAGTCCAAGTTCAATGCACCAGGCTCTAGGGGCTGGGTGAAAGCCCCTCAACCTTGTGCTTCAGCTCTGCCTCCTGCTCCCAGACCACTGAAGCTAGAAGCTTTTCTTCACTCAGCTGCTGGCTGCTGAGGCTGACAAGCCCAAGGTGGACAGGTAAAGAGGCACAATCTCGATGTTACCAAACCACATGGCAGGCCCTTAATGCAAGTCTATTAAAAATCCCAAGGTCAGTAGCATGAGAGGCTGATGAACAACGACATAGCTACATGCAGGGTTCAACCATGCCATAAGCCAGAGACCGTTCCCCAAGGCTTCTCCTTATATACAGGAAGCAGATCACATCCCTAAAGCAGCTACTCAGCTTCTCACAATAGATTCCACCATGGAGTTGATTACCAGTCTCGTCATGGGGAATAATCTATCCAGCTGCCTAGCCACTCAACCAGGCCCAGCCAAGTTGACACACAAACTAAACTACCACAGATAGTTGTCGTAAGACTAACCCAATTTAATTCCACCATAGGGACAATTCTTAGATTAATTTTCTTACTATCTAGTAAGAATCATTATAAAGCATATACTCTAGTGAACTGTTTTACTGAGGTTACTATAAAAACCTATACAGATGATTAATGATAATAATTGAACAGCATGATGAACATAATTAATGTTACTGAACTGCATATAAAAAACAATTACAGAAATGGCAATTTTTTTTACCATATATTTACCACAGTATAAGAAAGAGAATACAACTATCTAGTCTGTGTATACTACAGAGAGGCACTAGTCATGGATAAGCAAAAAGACTGTATAGCCTACCAACAGATATTATAGATGACTCAAAGGAACCAAATAGAACAAGATATGGAAATGTACAGTCATTCACTCAACCAAGAGTATTAATAAAATAATACTTTTGAAAAATTAAAATATACTAAGCCAGGCGATAGACAGTAAAGGACATAATAGCCATAAATAAAATTAACCTCTGCTCTTAAGATTTCTACAGTCTATTTAAGAAAGGAAAAAATAAGCAAGGTGTTTCAATATGTTATTAAATGCTGTGAACACAGCAAACATGAGGTATTATGCAATTATTTACAAGTCAATTATTCAATCCAGAAATATTTGTACCCTAGTGAATACTGAAATTGCATAAAACCAATCCAAATCAAACTCATTATTGTCGAGTCAATCCCAACTCATAGTGACCCTGTAGGACAGAGAAATACTGCTCCATGGGGTCTCCAAGTCTGTAATCTTTACAGGAACATGTTGCCACATCTTTCTCCCATATAGCAGTTGGTGATCTCAAACCACTGACCTTTCAGTTAGTAGCCAAGTGCTTAGCCACTATGCCACCAGGGCTCCTCTGAAATTACCTATCCAAGGGGACAAAAAAAAAAAAAAAAGTCACTGCTGTTGAGTTAGTTCTGACTCATAGCAACCTCTCCTTGTGTTTCCAAGGCAGTATCTCTACAGAAGTAGATTGCCCAGTCTTCCCTCCAAGGAGTGGCTGGTGAGTTTGAACTGCCAGCCTTCTGATTAGCATCAAATGCATTAGGCACTATGCCACCAGAGCTCCCAAACCACTAGCCACTGCACCATAATTTCTTGAAGGAGCAAGACTCATTTTTCTCACTGTACTGCCATGAGGTAAGAAGACCACCAGTTCTGAAAGCCAACACTCCCAGATGATAGAGTTCTGTGATTAGGATCACCTTGGGAAATTTAAAAACAGAAACAAAGGCAAACAACAAAAACTGAACTGTTAAAATAAGTGTTTATTTGGAAGAACTATATATATATTTTTAAGATCCTTAGGAAGTGAGAAAAATGTGTCTTCTCCTTCCAGAAAGCATATTGCAGTAATTTCCTAAGCAAAGGTAATTTCCTAAGGAAAGAGTTTGAGCAGGAAAACCCAAGTGTTCTAAAGCACAGAAGGAAACAAGAAGGAAGACATACACACACAAAAGATGATAAAAGGATCACTAACCAAGATTGTTCTGCACAAGAATAATCATATCATTGAAGATAGAATTTGTGGTTTCAAAAAGAAATGAGTACAAAGAAAATGGCCACAGATCCATAATTTTGCTCAAAACAACTAATAGCTAAACAGAAAAACCAAACCAAAACCAAGCTTGCTGCCATTGAGTTGATTCCAACTGATAGTGAGTCTACAGAACAGAGTAAAACTGTCCCCTACAGGTTTCAAGGCAATACATATTTACAGAAGCAGACTGTCTTATTCTTCTCCTGCAGAACCAAAGGTAGGTTTGAACCACTGACCTTTTGGTTAGCAGCCAAATGGTTTAACCACTGCACCACCAGAAAAACACTGCACTATAAAGTAGGTGCATTTTCAATGTTGCTTGTCACTTGAAATTCTAGAGGATATTTGATATTGGGCAAGGTATATAATTATAGATATTATCAATTTCTCTATTTACAAAAATATATTAATAATATCTGACTTCCCCATTTTATAAAATATGTGAAAATATAAATAAATAAATGAAAAAAAAAAAAAAAACTAATTGTCATCAAGTCGATTCTGACTCATTGGTTTCCAAGGCTGTAAATCTTTACAGAAGCATAATGCCTCATCTCTCTTCTATGAAGTGGGTGATGATAGGTTTGAACCACTGACCTGGTTAGCAGTCAAATTCCTTAACTGCTAAACAACTAAAGGTCCTTAAATAAATTATGAGAGTTTTGAGAATGCAATGTTGTTGTTGTTGTTAAGTGCTGTTGAGTCAACCCAACTCATAGCAACCCTATATACAACAGAGTAAAATATTGCCCAGTCCTGCACCATCCTCACAATACTTGCGATTCTTGAGCCCATTGTTGCAGCCACTGTGCCATTCCATTTCTTGAGGGTCTTCCCCTTTATCGTTGACTCTCCAATTTACAAGAATGATATCCTTCTGTAAGGATTGTTCCCTTCTAACAACATGACCAAAGTAAGTGAGACAAAGTCTGGTCATTTCCATTTCTAAGAAGTATTCTGGGTGCACTTTTTCCAGCACATATTTGTTGTTCTTCTGGCAGTCTATGGTATTTTCAGTACTTTTTGCCAACACCACAATTCAAAGGCATTAACTCTTCTTCTGTCTTCCTTACTCATTGTCCAGTTTTCACATGCATATGAGGTGATTGAGAAAAATATGGCTTGGTTTAGGCACGCCTTAGTCTTCAAAGTGACATCTTTGCACTTCAACACTTTAAAGAAGTCTTTTGCAGCAGATTTACCCAGTGCAGTATGATTTCTGATTTCTTGACTGATCCTTCCATTGGTTTTGATTGTGGACCCAAGTAAAACAAAATCTTTGACAACTTCAATCTTTTCTCTACTTATCATAATGTTGTTTATTTGTCCAATTGTGAGGATATTTGTTTTATGTTGATGTGTAACCCATGTTGAAGATAGTAATCTTTGATCTTCATCAGGAAGTGCTTCAACTGATGTAATGGCATAGTAAATGCACAATTAACTACATTAATAATTAAGTTCATTAAAACAAAGTCTTACAATCTTTTGAGATACAATACTACACTGCTGTCTTCATCAAAGCACCAACCAAAGTACATAGCAATTGTATTCCAAATGGTTTTCAGTGGGCATGTGTTCTCTGCCTTTTCAGTGAATCTTCCAGAACCAGATAAACGTATCTAGGTATCTTTGTCCAAGAAACCATCAGGTTTCCCTTGGATTACTCAATAATCTACCTCATTTTTCTCTGCCCTTCTGCAATTTAGCCTCAGTAGAAACCTAGAGTTACCCTTTTAAAATATAAGTAAGTCGATGGGTGGATGGGAGCTCTGGTGGCATAGTGCCTAAGACATCTGACTGCTAACCAGATAGATGGGTGGACAGGCTGAACAATCAGGTATGTCTAAGCTGGAGGGAGTGTGCCCATAGCCATGTATAGGGTTAGCAGACAATGTTTCTACATGTGCTTTAAGAATTTCTGGGTGTATAGTAGAGCTGACAAGGGGCAAGTTCATGGCAGCTACTTGGCCACAGCCAGCTACCCTGAGGGAATAGCAGTCATATTTGTGGACTTAGCACTGTGGTCACAGGCGACATCAGGCTGAATTCCCATAACATACTACACAAAAACATTGTTTTACATCTTACTTTGGTGAGTAGTGACTGGGGTCTTAAAGCTTGCAAGCAGCTATGTAGATGCAACCATGGGTCTCTCCTAGTCCAGAACAAAGAAGAGTGAAGAAAGCCAAAGAGGCATGGAAACAGTTAATCCAAGGGACTGGTAGTTATGATCCACTGCCTATATGACCATGAGACTAGAAAAAGTAGATGGTTCCTGGCTACCACTATAAACCACTTGGAGGGGGTTCAGTGCAGGAGATCCTAGATAGAGTGGGAGAATAATGTGGAACAAAACTTAAAAATCATAAAAAAAAAAAAAAAAAAAAGACCAGGTGTGCTGGTCTGATAGAACCTGGTGAGACCCCTGAAACTATGGCCTCTAGCTATCCTTCAGGTCTGGAACTGAACTCAGTCCTATGGCTTCCAGCCAAACAATAGACAGGCTTATGGGGTGAACATTTATATCAGGTAGATACACTCCTTGGAGCAATCAATTGTGGGAGAATTTAAGCTCAGTGTTTTCACAGGGAGACAACTAGGGCAGGGGCAGGAGTACATGGGAGGAAAGGAAACAAAGAAGAGGTAACTACAGGGAGGAAGTGGGAAGAGAGTTTTTATATTGTGAGGAATTACAGTCAATGTCATGAAACAAAATGTGTATGAACCGCTGTATGGAAAATTAATTTGCTCTGTAAACTTTCACCCAAATCACAATAATTTTTTTTTAAGTAAAATAAAATATGAGTAAGATTATATTATTCATCTACGAAAAACATTCTAAAGACTGTCCATTTTACTCTGAAGTCAAAAATGCTTTACAGTGTCTAATCTCATCACTTCTACTCTTCAATCTAACCTTACTGACTTCCTCGAAATTCCTCTACTATACTCTGGTAGCATAGTGCCTAAGGCACTTGACTGCTAACCAGAAGGCTGGTGGTTCAAACCCACCAGCCACTCCTCAGAAGGAAGATGGGGCAACATAGAGAAAGAGAGAAAGAGATCAAGT
>NW_006921935.1:2046789-2058269 GCF_000298275.1 Orycteropus afer afer
AACCCACCAGCCACTCCTCAGAAGGAAGATGGGGCAATCTACTTCCATAGTGATACTGCCTTGGAAACCCAAGGAGGGGTCACTATGAGTTGGGGCCGACTCGACGGCACATAACAACAGCAACATGTCAGAAAGGTTCTTGTCTTAGGCCTTGAGGATTCTCCCCAAAATATCAGCATGGAGAAAGACGAACCACAAGGACTGGTGCCTGGAGGAGCTGTGGTGATCTTGTCTGGTCTGCACCGAGGCATCTATGGGAAGGTAGAAGGCCTTGATCTTGACAATCTTCAAGGCTATGGCTTGTCTGGAAGTGGGGAATCATGTGGTGACTGTTAGTGAGTACTGCCTTCGGCTTATCTCCCAGCAGGAGTTTGACAGGAACTCCTCCAAGCTCAGTCAGGGGAGCAAAACTTCCTAAGAGCAGCAGAACAGAACAGCCTTCTCATGGAACGCCCTCCAGGATCAGGACTTCCATATTCAGCAGTAGAACTCAGAGAGGAAGAGAAAACACCCTCCAGACTGACAGGATGGACTCACAGCCAAGAGTTAAAAAGCAGTCCCCAGGAGTCAGCACTGGTTGTACAGAGACTTGTGTGTACAGTTTGTGGACAAGCTACACAAAGGTGGCCAGTATTACAACACCAAGATGACAGTTGAAGATGTCCTGAGCCCAGATACTTGTGTGTGTCGGACAGAGGAAGGCCAGATCATAGAAGGCCTGAGGGAAGACATGCTAGAGATCCTGATTCCCAAGGTAGAGGCTAGCCATGTGATGATGGTGCTGGGACGACAGCCTGGAAGGGCGGGACATCTACTGGGCTGGGACACAGAGTGGAGCCGGGCTTTGGTGCAGCTGCAGAGAGAGAATCAGTTGCTGGAGCTTCACTATAATGCTGTCTGCCAGTACATGAACCCCAGTGACTCTGATGAAGATTGACCTCTGTGACCCACTCCAATCCCCCAAACTGTTCCCAGTTTTGTACAGTATCTAAAACTTGCCTGCAGGAAGATTGGAAGATAATCTTTCCGTCTGGTACAGGAACAAGGCCAAAAGAGGAATGGACCAGAAGCTATGCTAGAAACAAACTCACTCACTATTCACTAGAATTTAGTACATAATAAAAATCATTTCAGATCATTGTTTAAAAAAAAAAAAAAACACTCTATGTTGTTGTTGTTGTTATATGCCATCCAGTCAGACTCGACTCATAGCGAGCCCTCCTTGGGTTTCTGAGGCAGTATCAGTACGGAAGTAGATTGCCCCATCTTCCTTCCAAGGAGTGGCTGGTGGGTTGTAAGACTTTCTTTAATACGAACCTTTCAGAGTCCTATCGTAACCACCACATTTAAAGTAACAACTCACCAGCTTATCACAAATGCCAGAACCATCTATAATATTACATAATATGCACATTTTTATTCTTATTGTTTATATTCTGTGTCTCTCAAGCAGAATATAAACTCTATAAGAACAGATATCTTTTTTTCAATCCCACTATACCACCTATACCAGTGTATCTAGCTAAATTTAGACACTCGTTAAATATTTAAATATTTGTCAGTTTGTAGTTTTATGGTACCTTGTGTATTTCTATGATGCTTTAAGCTCTGATACTAGAATGTCAAATACCAGTAGGATAACCAATGGTGAACAGGTTTCAGAAGAACTTTCAGAGTAATACAGATTAGGGAAAAACCCTGATCTGTTTCCAAAACTTATATAATGAAAGACTTATGGATATCTCAAAACATTGTCTAATATTTATGGTGCTGAAAGATGAGCCTCTCAGTTTGGAAGGAACACAAAATATGACTGGGCAAGAGCTACTCCTCAGAATAGAGTTGGCTTTAATGATGAAGATGAAGTAAAACTTTCATTTCTGATATGGCATGACCAAAAATGAGAAGCAACAGCTGTAAACACCCATTAATATATGGAATGTACAACATAAAAATATAGGAAAATTGGAAGTTGTCAAATAGGAAATGAAATGCTTGAAGATCCATATCCTAGGCATTGTTGTTATTTGCCATCGAGTCAGCCCTGACTCATAGTGACCCCTCCTTGGGTTTTCGAGGCAGTGTCACTACAGAAGTAGGATTGCCCAACCTTCTGCTGAGGAGTGGCTGGTGGGTTTGAACCGCCAGCCTTCTGGTTAGCAGGCAAGTGCCTTAGGCACTATGCTGCCAGAGCTCCTATCCTAGGCATTAGTGAGCTGAAATTGACTGAGTTTGGCCATTTGGAATCCAGTAATCATATGGACTACTATGCTAAGAACAACAAATTGGGGAGGAACACATTGTTTTCATCATCAAAAAGAATATCTAAAGATCTGTCCTGATGCACAATGTTATCAGTATTAGGTTAATATCCATATACTTAAAAGTAAGACCCCACCACTTGCTTGTCAGTTCTTACTGTGATGGCTTGCATGTTGCTGTGATGATGGAAACTATGCCACCTGTATTTCAAACACCAGCAGGGTCACCATTGTAGACAGGTTTCAGCAGAGCTTACACAGAGACTGGAAAGAAAAATAGGGCCATTCATTTCTGGAAAAAAAAAAAAAAAAAAAAAAACAGCAACTGAAAATCTTAAGGATAGCAGTGAAACATTGTCTAATATATTACTGGGAAGCTTTAGGAATAGCAGTGAAGCAGTGTCTCATATAGCTCTGGAAGATGAGCCTCTCAGAATGGAAAGCACTCAAAATATGACTGGACAAGAGCTGCCTCCTCAAAGTAGAGATGGTTTTAATGATGTGAATGGAGTAAAACTTTCAAGACTTTCATTTGCTGATGGGGTATGACTGGAGAAGAGGCAGCCACAACTATTCATTAAAAATAAGAATGTGTTAGAGGCCAAGTATTGTTGCCCAAACTTCTAGAATTCAATATATGATCAGGCACAGCTCCAGATCTACATGTAGTTACATGGCTGTTGTTGTCAAATCAGTTCTGACTCATGGTGACCCATACATCATAGAGTAGAACTGCTCCATAGGGTTTTCTTGTCTGCAATATTTTATTTTTATTTTTATTTTTTAAAAAATAATAAGAATGTGGAGTTTATAAAGTATGAAGCCACAAAAATTTGAAGTTGTCAAAAATGAAATGTTATGTCTTTTAGACTGATATTCTAGGCATTAGTGAGCTGAAAGGGATTGATATTGGTCATTTTGAATCAGACAATCATATTGTCTGCTATGCTGAGAGTGACAAACTGAAAAGGAATGACATCACATTCATCATCTAAAAGAACATTTCAAGATCAACCCTGATGTACAATGCTGTCATTGATAGGATAATATCCATATGCTTATAACTAAGACCAGTTAATACTACTATTATTCAAATTTATGCACCAACTACTAAAGCCAATGATGAAGAAATTGAAGATATTTATCAACTTCTGCAGTCTGAAATTGACCAAACATCTAGTAAAGTTATATTGATAATATTGGTGATTGGAATGTAAAAGTTGAAAACAAAAAAAAAAAAAACATATTGGAAAATATATAGTCTTGGTGACAGAAATGACATCAGAAACTCCATGTCAGAATTTTGTAAGACCAATAACATATTCAGTATAAATTTGTTTTTTCAATGACATAAATACCAACAATACACATGAACCTCACAAGATGGAATGTTCTAGGGTCAAATTGACTACGTTTGGGGAGAGAAGCTATAGAGAAGCTGAGTATCTTCAGGGAGAAAAAGGCCAGAAGCAAATTGTGGAACAGATTATCAATGGGTCATATTCTAGTTCAAGTTGCAGTTGAAGAAGATTAAAACAAGTCCACAAGAGCCAAAATATGGTCTTGATTATATCCCACCAAAATTTAGAAATCATCTGAAAGATAAATTTAATAAATTTAGACCAGACAAGTGGTGGGATGACATCAAAAATATCATAAACGAAGAAAGCAAAAGGTCATTAAAAAACAGGAAAGGAAGAAGGAAGAAAAGACCAAAATAGACAGAGAAGAAACTCTGAAACTTGCTCTTAAACAGGGATTAGCTAAATTGAATGGAAGAAATGATAAAGTAGTGAGCTGAATGGAAGATTTCAAAGGGCAGATCAAGAAAACAAAGTAAAATATTTTAGTGAAATGTGAAAAGATCTAGAATTAGAAAGCAAAAGGAAGAAAGTGCTCTGAATTTCTCAAGTTAAAATAACTGAGTTAAAATACAAGTCTCAAGTTGCAATACTGAAGGATTCTATGGGCAAAATATTGAGTAATGAAAGAAGCATCTAAATAAGATGGAAGGATTACATAGTCACTGTATCGAAAATAATTGTTAATGTTCAAGTATTTCAGGAGGTAACATGATCCCAGGAATTGACAGAATACCCATTGACACGTTTCAACACAAAGATACATCACTGTAGGCTCACACTTGCTTATGCCAAGAAATTTGAAAGACAGCTACCTGGCCAAGTGACTGGAAGAGATCAATATTTATGCCCCTTCCAAAGAAAGGTGATTCAGCAAAATGTGGAAATTATCAAACAATACCATTAATATCACACACAAGTAAAATTTTCCTTAAGATAATTCAAAATCGATTGCAGCAGTATATTGACAAAGAACTTCCACAAATGCAAGCTGGATACAGAAAAGGATGTGAAACGAGGTATATAGTTGCTGATGTTAAATGGATGCTGGCTGAAAGCAAAGAATATCAGAAAAATGAGTACCTGTGCTTTAATGTCTAGGCAAAGGCAATTGATATGAAGATCATAACAATTTATGGATAATATTGTGAAGAATGGGAATTCCAGAACACTTAATTCTGCTCACATAGAACTCATACATAAATTACGAGGCAGTTCTTTGAACAGGACAAAGGGATGATGCATAGTTTAAAATCAGGAAAGATGTGTATCAGGGCTATATCCTTTCACCATACTTACTTATTCAATCTGTATACTGAACAAATCATCAGATAAGCTGGACTATATGAAGAATAACATGGCATCACAATTTGAGGAAGACTCATTAACCACCTGTGATATGCAGTTGATGAAATTAAAAAGTTTTATGAACTGCTGCAGTATGAAATTGCTTGCTGAAAGTGAAGATGACTTGAAGCACTTACTGATGAATATCAAAGACTTCAGTATGGATTATACCTCAACATAAAGACAAAAAATCCTCACAACTAAGCCAATAAGCAATACCATGAGAAATGGAGAAAAGGTTGAAGTTGTCAAGGGTTTTGTTTTATTTGGATCCACAATTAATGGTCATGGAAGCAGCAGTCAAGAAATCAGACAGTGCATTGCACTGGGCAAATCTCTTACACAAGACCTCTTTAAAGTGTTAAAGAGCAAATATGTCACTTTGAAGAATAAGGAGTGCCTGACCCAAGTTATCATATATTCAATAGCCTCATATGCATGTGAAAGCTGGACAATGAATAAGGAAGATCAAAGAAGAATTGATGCATTTAAATTGTGGTGTTGGCAAAGAATACTGAAAATACCAGGGACAGGCAGAAGAATGAACAAATTTGTATTGGAAAAAATAAAACTGGAATGCTTCTTAGAAGGAGGAATGGCCAGACTTCATCTCACATATTTTGGTCATGTTGTCAGAAGGTATCAGTGCCTGGAGAAGGATATCATGCTGGGTCAAGTAGAGGGTCAGAGAGAAAGGGGAAAGTCCTCAACTAGATCAATTGTGGCTGTGGCAGTGAGCTCAAGCATAGCAAAGATTGTGAGGATGGTCTAACATCAGGTATTGTTTCATTCTGTTATACATGGGGTCACTATGGTCAGAGCTGACTGAATGGCACTTAACAACAACAATAACAAGGAAGACCAGTTAATACTACTATTATTCTAATTTACATACAACCAAAAATGCCAAAGTTGAAGAAATTAAAGATTTTTATGAACTGCTGTAGTATGAAATTGACCAAATATGCAATCAACTTTCATTGATAATAATGCTGACTGGAATGTGAAAGTTGGAACCAAACAAAAAAAGTTTCAGTGCTTAAAAAATATAACGTTGGTGGTAAGAATGATGTTGCAAACTGCGTGATAAAATTATGCAAGATTCATTCACTGGAAATACTTCTTTTTGAACCACACAAATGTAGACTACATGTATACTTCACTCGATGGTTTACACAGAAATCAAATTGACTACATCTGTGGAAACAGCTAATGGAGAAGTTCAGTATTGCCAGTCAAAACAAAGCTAAGGGCCAACTCTGGAGCACGCCACCAGTTATTTGTATACAAGCTCAAGTTGAAGCTGTGAAAAAAAAAAAAAAAACACTTAAGCAAGTCCGGAAAACCAAAGTACTACCTTGAATACATTATGCCTGAATTTATAAGCCATCTCAAGAAAAGATTTGACATTCTGAACTTTCATGACCAAAGACCAGAAATGTTGTGGAATGACACGTAGACATCACTCACAAAGAAAGTAAAGGGTCATTAAAAAAGAAAGGGAAGACTAAAATAGGTATCAGAAGACACTCTAAAATGTGCTCTTTAGCACTAAGTAGCTAAAGCAACTAAAAGAATTGATGATGTAAAAGAAATAATGGATGGTTTCAAAAGGAGGCTTGAGAAGGCAAGGTAAATACTGTAATGAATTATGCAAAGACCTTGAGTTACAAAACCAAAAGGGAGAAAACATGCTTGGCATTTCTTAAGCTAGAAGAACTGAAGAATAAATTCAAGACTAAAGTTTCAAGAGTGACGCCATGGGCAAAAAAGTAAATGAAACAGAAAACATCAAAAGAAGATAGAAAGTATACACAGTCCAAAAACGAAAGCCAAACTTACTGCCGTTGAGTCAATTTGACTCATAGCGACCCCTCCTTAGGGTTTCAAGGAAGTATCACTGCTGAAGTAGATTGCCCAATCTTCCTTCTGAGATGTGGCTGGTGGGTTTGAACCTCAAGCTTTCTGATTAGCAGTCAAATACCAAAAATAATCATTCATTGTTTAACTATCTCAGGAGGTAACATATGATCAAAAGTGTTCTACTGAAGGAAGAAATCTAAGCTGCGTTGAAAACATCAGCAAAGAACAAAGATCCAGTAATTGATGAAATATCAATTGAGATGCTCCAATAAACAGATGCATCCGTGGAAACACTTACTCATCTATATCAAGAAATCTAGAAGACAGCTACCTGGATAACAGACTGCAAAATATATATATCCATCCCCATTCCAAAGACAAGGGATGAAGCAGAATGTGGAAATTATTGATATCACAAACTAGTAAAATTATGCTGGAAATAATTAAAAAATATCTGCAGCCTTACTTTGATAGGGTACTGCCATAAATTCAAGCCAAATTCAAAAGAGGACATAGAACAAAGGATATCATTGCTGATGTTAGATGGATCTTGGCTAAAAGTAGACAATACCACAAAATTGTTTACCTGTGTAAACATTCAGCTGTTTACTTGTGTAAAGGCATTCACCTATGAGATTATAGAGAACTATGAGAATTATAAGTAAGCTTGTGAAGAATGGGGATTCCTGAGTATTTAATTGTGCTCATATAGAATGCATGCATGCATTATTAGGTAGCTATTTGAAAGAACAAAAGGATACTGCATAGTTTAAAATTGCAAAAACACATGGCAATATTGCATTCTCTCACCTTACTTATTTAATATATAAGCTTCTCGAAAATAATCCAAAAAGCTGGGATATATGAAGAACACAGAAACAGGATTGAAGGAAGACTCATAAAGCACCTGTGCTATTCAGATAACACAACCTTGCTTTCTAGCAAGCAAGTTAACTTGAAGTATTTACTAATGAAGGTAAAAGACTACAACCATCAGTATGGGCTATACCTGAACATAAAGAAAATAAAAATTCTTACATCTTCACCAATAAAAAATACTATGATAGGTAAATGGTGAAGGAATTGAAGGTGTCAAGGACTCCATGGAAGCAGCAGTCAAGAAATCAAATGATGTATTTATTACATTGAGCAAATCCACTACAAAAAGATCTCTTTGAAGTATTAAAAAGCAAAGATGTGACTTTGAGGACTAAGGTGTGCCTGACTTAAGCCATGGTATTTTCAATCACCTCATGTGCATACAAAAGCTATAAAATAAAGAAGGAAGACTGAAGAAGAATTAATTTCTTTCAAGTATGGGGTGGGTAAATAATAATAAATATAACATGAATTTCCAGAAGAGTGAACAAATCTATTTTGGAAGAAGTACAGCTAGAAAAAGGAGAATGATGAGGTTTCATCTTGTATATTTTGGACATGTCATCAGGAGAGATCAATTACTAGAGAAAAACATAATGCTTGGTAAAATAGATGGTCAATGAAAAAGAGGCAGATCCTCAATGAGACAGATTTACACAGCGGCTACAACAATGACTTCAAACGTACCAAAAATTTTGAGGTTGGTGCAGGACTAGACTGTTTTGTTTTCTTAAACGTAAGGTCTTTATGAGTCTGAGAAGATAGATGTCACCTAATAATCATATCTAAGTATTTGGCTGCATGTAGGTTTTGAATTGACAGTGGGCATATTCTCCACTCTGTGGAAGGAAGACAGAGGAATCCACTTCCATAGAGGTTTACCACCTCGGAAACCCAAAGGGGGGTTGCTATGAGTCAGAATCAACTAGATGGTAGTGAGTTTGGTTTGATTTGATTTATATTTTCCACTAATTGTTCCCACCAGTTTCCAGTGGTTAAAAAAAAAAAAAAAAAACCTTCAAACTGACTGTCAATGGAGTACATTCAACTCGTAGTGACCCCTTATTGAGCTTCTGAGGCAGCATCTCTACAGAGTACTTGCCTAAACTGCCCTCCAAGGAGTGGGTGGTGGATGTGAACCACCAGCCTTCTTGTTAGCAGTCAAATGCCTTAGGCACTACACTACCAAAGCTCCCAGTGCTAAAAGTGACAATAAAAAGAACTGAGTTTTCTGAAGAAAATAGCATAGTGAGTTACCTCTCTTTGACTAATAATTTATCCAACAGTATTTTTTTTTTTTTTTCAGCATCCATTTGTTTCTGAGACTTGAAGTTAAGGTTTGAGTCTGAAAGTAGATTCTAATTTCCACCATATGGAGAAAACCTCCAAGAAAACGAATGCAACACAGAACACAGCTACCTGAGGGATTGAAGGAAAAAAAGGTGGATACAGATTCCTAATACCTTTTTTAGTGTCTCGATGGAACATTGCCAGAGGCTAATCCTCTCTCTTTTCAAATAACTTGTATGAACCAATAAATTCATATTTCCACCCATATTTTAATTGAGTTTCTGGAAAATATACCCCAAAATCCCTAAAACTCTGAAGAGCAGGAAAATTTTCTTGTTTTGCCATTCTATCACAATAGTTCTGTCAGTCATATTGTATATACAAAATTTAATTTTTAAAATGTATAAATTGATAGTAATAAATCATGTTTAATTCATTCCATATTTCCTATAAGTTTTAGGAAGGCCCAAATAACTCATTAAAATAACTTTTTATACCATTTAAATATTTCAAAATCAGAGCTATTCTTGATCTGCCACATTCTGAAACTCAGTTTTCTAATCTCATTTATATCTATCTGATAAACGATAAACATTGCCTGCTCATTTTTATTTATGAAAATCAACTTGGCTCTACGCATTTTATATCTATACACATGTCTGTGGCCACCTTTTCACTGTACTATAAAGTGCATGCTTTTTTTTTTTTGGTTATGCTGGATTCTGTTAAATTCATGTTTTGTTTGCTCTGAAGTAACATGAATAGACTTTCAATTTCTTATTTTCTAAATTGTACAGGAATTTCTGTTACGAATTCAAATTACCCTAAATCTCATGCTTGACTTCTTATTTATCTTAGCTTTCTTTTTAGCTCCCCATCTATTTCATGATCCATTTTAAAATGCCTTTCTCTCTGAAATGTATAGAAAGACCTCCAATCTCATTTGATTTCATTTCCTAGTTATTTCACTAACCCTTTGCAAAATATTACAACTATTGCTTCTATGAGAATATTTTCTGCCACCTCTAATGATTCCTTCCAGTTTATTCTATTTAAATGGCATTATGTGTCACTAAAACTCAATGTAAGGAGTTCCAGTAAGATGGTAGACTAGGTAGAAAGACTGCACAGACCTTCTTCAACATAGAAAAGGGAAACCAATTAATACAGACACAAAACATAATCCTGGACCCCTGAGCCTTGAAGGGAAGGATATAGAAGTGGACTAAACCCCAACAAGCAAAAGAATTTGCATGAAAATATCAAAAAAGGAGACAGACGGAGCTATGGTCTGGCAGCAATCCTGAGTGATCTCGAAGGCACAGACAGCTTGGTGAGTGCCGAGTGGTGGTAGGACCTAAGAATTAACCTAAAAATCAGCCCTGCTAGTCAGGGACTGCATGGAGGACTGCTCTGCTGGCTGGGGAATAAATGGACAAGGTGAAGAGAAAGGCGGGCTGATCTGTGGACTTTTGCCGGTCTGGAGGTGCCACCATTTTGAATGTTTACAAGCGGATAGATGATTTTGGGTGTTTAAAGAGACAACACTCTCCAAGATTCCAGGGGCTTAAGAACAGGTTCTGCTTGCCAGCAATTCCAAGGACATGCCAGACCTCCATGATTGAAAAGGGGCGACATTCCTCTTGTTACTCTTATACCCCACACTTGCTTGGTGAATGGAGGTGTGACCATCCCCCACTCCCACCCAACTTCTGGGCCCGCAGGGACTCCATCCCAATCTGTGTGCTCAGTCAAAAACTGGGTGTCCTGCCCTGTCCTCCACTGACTTTTTTTCTCTTTTCTTATTTTTATTTAATTTTCTTTTTTGCTTTCTTTTTTCCAGTATTTAGTTTGCTAGTATTTGTCTGTTTTAGAACTACTATTATTAATAATACTTTTGTCCTTTCCTCTCCCAGGTTCTAGTTTTCAGCTTTTTTTTTTTTTTTCCCTGTTCCTGGTTAAGTCCATTCCTTGTTTTTCTTTTTGCATTTTTTTTTCCCATTTATTTCTACATTATTCTCCTTCTCTACATTTTTTTTCTCTTAGTGCCCAATCCCCAGATTTTGCAGGTTTTCTAGTTTTTTCTTCTTCTTTTTCCCTTTTTTTTTTTTTTTGTTTACTGTTCCTGTGTGATTACATGGTGAGTTTTTTTGTCCATGTGCTTTTAGTTTTTTGTTCGTTAATTGTAATTTTTGTCTAACTGAGTGAGAGACAACAACAGTTCCCATAAAACACAAATACACCTACACCTCCTACAATTACACTTACTGAGCAAGAACCACTAGCTCCTTCTCCACCGATGGGCCAATGATAAAAAAAAAAAAAAAAAAACCAAGAAAAGCCTGAATCACCCTTGGTTGCTTGTCACAAACAATTAACAGAGATCTAAATACAATAATGCTACAATGTCTCAGAGATAACAGACCATCACAGTCAACACAAAAAAGCAGGATAAAGTAGTAGAAAGAGGGGCACAGGA
>NW_006921935.1:2065439-2091134 GCF_000298275.1 Orycteropus afer afer
AACAACCTAGGTGTCCATCAACTGAGGAAAGGATAACCAAACTATGGAACATACACACAATGGAATACTTTTCAATGTTAAAGAATAATGAAGAATCTTAAAAACACTGCATAATGTGGATGAACTTGGAGGACATTATGCTGAGTGAAATAAGTCAATCATAAAGGACAAATATTGTATTAGTCCGTTATTGTAAAAGTTAAGGAAAGGTTTATCTATAGAAGGAAATTTTCTTTGTTGGTTACCAAGGGTGGGAGGGTAGGGTAGGGAACGTTGTTAGATAGATAGAGATAAGTATAATTTTGGGTGATGAGAAGGGCAATGTACCAAATGTGAGTGACCAATATGGCAGCATTGAGGATGAGAAAGACATAGAGAGGTACATGGGAGGCAGAGACAACAAAGATGAATCCTTTACACATACAGTACTGCATCAGTGAAGGCAAACATGGGTATATGTGTGGATAGATGGGTAGACAGGCTGAACTATTAGGTATGTCTATGAAGAGGGGAGTGTATCCAAAAACATGTATAGGGTTGGCAGACAATTGTCCTATAACTTTATGTGAATGATCAGAATTTCCAGGTACATAGTAGAGCTGACAAGGGGCAAGGTTGTGGTCACTATTTGGTCATAGCCAGGTACCAGAGGGACCAAATTGTTGAAGCTGTGGGCTCGGGAGCATAGTCTCAGAGGACATCAAGCTCAATTGGCATAACAGAGTATACAAAACATTGTTCCACCTCCTACTTTGGTGAGTAGTGACTGGGATCTTAAAAGCTAGCAAGCTGACATCTAGATGCAACAATGGGTCTCTCCTCATCCACAGCAAAGAAGAATGAAGAAAACCAAAATTCATAGAATCAATTAGTCCTAGAGACTGGTACACCATCCCATCTGCACCCTATACAACCCTTGAGACCAGAAGAACTAGATGGTGTCCTGCTACCACTGTCATCCACTTGGAAGGGGATCTATGTAGGAGATGCTTGATAGAGAGGGAAAACAATGTAGACAAAATTCAAAACCATTTGGAAAAAAAAGGGGGGGCATGATTTGCTGGTCCAATAGAACCTGGTGGAACTGCTGATACTATGGCCCCTAGCTGCCCCTCAGGTCTGGAATTGAACCCACACATGTGGTTTCCAGCCAAACAAAAGACAGGCATATGAGTTGAACATTTACCTGAGGTAGATATACTCCTTAGAGAGAACAACCATGGGAGAAAGAAAGGCTGCTTATGCACCAGAAAACAGCTCAGGGGGCAGGAGTGCATGGAGGGATGGACACAGGGAAGAGGTAACTATTGGGAGGAAGTGGGAGGGGAGCTGCTGCACTGTGGTAAATTGTGGTCAAAGTCATGAGACAAAGTGTATGTGAACTGCTGTATGGAAAGTGAATTTGCTCTGTAAGTTTTCACCCAATGCACAATAAAATAAATAAATAAATAAACTGAATGTAAAACAATTTTTCTACATTTCCTTATATTTATGTCTTTATACAATATTACTTGTAGCTTGCTCTAAAAAACATTTAATACTCCATAAGATACATGTTACATAACTTACATAAGTTTTGTAATATTGACTATTTGTTACTATACTTGAACTTTAAATGAAAATTTACACAGTTCACTCTCGCTATTCTCCATATTAAGCACAGATAAGTCAGTGGTATTACCAGAAGTATAATTTTTAACAACCTAGTGAATGTTATTCATATGCTTTTGTCTTAATGTCCTTGATCTTAGTTCTAATCACATTAATTCACAAGTAAATCAGCAAGACACTAATTGCTATTACTTACTGTCTTAGTTTTACAACTACATTGCCTTTTGTATATGTATTTTCCCTAAAAGATATTCAGATTACTAAAACTACTCTGAAGTAAATATGAAAATTAAGTAATAGAATTATGAAATTGTTATAAACTTATAAGTATATACATGCTAAAATGCAAATGTACGGAGGTCAAAGTTTAGTTGTTACCAGTGGCATAAGAGGAGTTCTGGTGGCACAGTGGTTAAAGCATTCAACTGCTAACAAACATATCAGCAGTCCTAATCCACCAGCCACTCTGTAGGAGGAAAGATAAAGCAGTCTGTTCCTGGAAAGATTTACAGCCATGGAAATCCTATAGAGCAGTTCTATTGTGTCCAATAGAATCCCTATGAGTAGGAATTAACTTGAGGTCAGTGGATACAATAGTGGTAGAAGGGAAGGTGTAAAACAGGGGTAGTGTTAACAGTGAAGGAAAAATTTTATTAATGGTAGTGTTGTACAGCTGATTTTTGTAATTCCTATCTATAAATTGTACACCTGTAAAAGGCTGAACTGGCAATGTTATGTGATAGAGGTATTTACAGCAATGGCAAAAAAAAAAAAAAAAGGACTAACTGTTGAGGCTGCTTATGTACACCCAAAAACCTCATGGGATTTGAATTCTTGGTTTGGAGGTTTAGGATCATGGTTGCATAGTACTTCCTAGTTAAGTGGCCAATTAATGTTTTCAGTTATTCTGCTCTACCTCCTAGTTCACTGTGTAGTTTCTGGGGTCTCAGGAACTCTGGTGATGCAGTGGTTGAGGCATTTGGCCTCTATCTAAAAGGTCAGCAGTTTGAACCCACCAGGCACTCTGCAGGAGAGACAGTCTGCCTCCATAAAGATTTATAGCATTGGAAACTCCGTGAGGATCACTATGAGTTGTAAATGACTGGTTGGCAGTAGGTTTTGAGGTCTTAAAAGCTTATGAATGACTAAGGCACTAAAATTGATCTCTATTTGCCTGAAATAACAGAGGAAGAAGGAGAATCAGTAATAAATAGGAGTAGGATATGGAATATGTTTCTAATTTCCTCCATAAACAACTGCCTCCTTGGCCATGAGACAAAACCGAACATTACCCAGAAACAATTACTGAAAATTTTGATCAAAGATTCTATAGAATAATACTGATTCAAAGAAGAGAAAATGCAGAACAGAATTTCAAATTCTGATGAATCCTAGACTTTCTGGAGCCAAGAGGGGCTGGGTGAACCCCTGAAGCTATTGCTCAGAGATAATCTTTAAAACTTAAACTGAAAGTATCCCCTTAATTCCTCTTAAAACCAATCAATAAACTAGCTTAACTAGTAAAAATGTCTGCCCTAAACCTTATGCTATTTTATGAACTATCTATGTGGGATCAAAGTGACAATATCAAATTGAACCTTAGGGGACAGTGAGCTTATGTTAATGTAGGATGGACAACTCAGAAAAGGAGGATGGGAATGGTTGCACAAGTTGAAGATTGTAATCAATGTCACTGAATTGTACATGTGGAAAGAGTTTAATTGGTCTATATTTTTCTGTGTGCATTCTCAGCAACAACAGAAAAAATAAAATAAAAATGTATACATGCTTAAAATGGGTCACGATTAACAGAATATATGTTTTCTATGAAATGTTTATCATAATAGATCCTATTATCTATTACTATTGATAGTAATAGATTTGGTTTTGGGATATGTTGTCTGGTAAGGGTTACAATATATTCTAGCTTCACCGGATGGAGAAAGGATATCACTAATACAAGTGGAAATGGGTTAAAAGAGTGTGAATAGCTTTTACAACCTACCTCCACTCTCTCACTCCATGTCACTGAGAAGGTTAAAAGAGATTGTTTGAGTATGCAAGATTCCTGGCATAGTTGATGCTGCTATTGTGTGCTGTCAGATTGATTCCGACTCAAGTGACCTTATAGAAGAGAGTAGAACTCCCATATAGGGTTTCATAGGCTGTAGTCTTTATGAGAGCAGATCACCAGGATTTTTCTCTCACAGAAAGCCTGCTGGGTTTGAATCACAGATCTATTGGTTGGCAGCAGAGTGCTTAAGCATTGTACAACTAGGGATCCTTGATAACTGAAGATATAGGTCCATTAATAATAGAAAAGAAAAAGTAGGTGATGAATGGTTAAATCTTTCTTCCCTCCTAGCTCATGATCATTCAGAAGCTAAACCTGACAGCATTTGATCAATCAAGATGTAAGATCAAGACAGTTAGAATGAGAAATCACCAACCAAACACCCAACTCAAATCAGACTACTATAAATTCCAAAGTCATCATGCCATACCTTATGTTTAGAATTGGATGCTAGCATATATACCTGTATATATTTGTGTTTGTGTGTGTATAACTGCTTAAATATAAGCTGACAATCAAGAATTATCAGACACCTTCAGATAGTCTCAAACCTGAAAGACAGATTTAAAAAATAGAAAAGAAATGGTGGAAAGAAATTGTCAAAGATTTTAAAACTATTGTTAATATTCTTAGAAATATAAGAAAATATATTATAACAAATGATGTCAATATATAATGAATATTTCAATAATTAAAAAATAACTCTTGGAATACAATTAATGATAATGAAAATGAAAACAATAGGAAGGTTGATAATAAACTTGAAATGTTCAAGAAAATTCAGCTAAAACAGATCGAGAATCTGAGCTGAAAATTAATTAAATTAGAAGACCAAATAAAAAAAAAAAGAAGCCTGCATAAAAATTTAGAGGTTCCAAAAAGAGATTATAGATATAATAGAACAGGGGAAAACATGAACAACTTTCACAGAATAAAAGAATGTATTTTGTCTGATTGATGTATACCACTCAGTAATCACCACAACTGATGCATATAAACTCACATCAAGTAACAAGCCACAAATAAAGTGAGAAAATTCAAGAATCATCTAGAGAAACATTAAAAGTCACATAAAAAAATTAGTTTTCAGAATGGCATGGGACTTCTCATATCAACTCTAGAAATAAAAAAGCAGTGGATCATTGCCTATAATACATTGATGGAAAGTGATTTCCAACTAAAATTTTTACTATCAATAAAGTATGAGAGTAAAATAAGACCATTTTAGACATTCAGAGAGTAAATTTTTCTCCCAAGAAAAAATTTTAAAGAAGTTATTGGAAAATGTTTTTTTTTTTTTTCCCCAAATAAAGGAATAAACCAAGAAAGAGAAAGAAACTATTTTAAAAAAATAAGTAAATAAAAAAATTCAGAGAAGTGAGTGAAATCTACAGAAGGAGCATGAATGCAGATCCCAGGCTCAGGACTTTGAAACATACATAGAGGACAACTAGTCCAGATTGGACAAATGTGACCCAAAGGAGAGTTATGTTGAGTGTCATTCATGACCTGCAATGCAATTATATCATATTTTTATCCTGAGGACCAAATAGCCAACTAAGCCTGGACACAATTCTTTTCTCTCCCGTTGACCATGTATAAACAAAGTACTGATCTCTCTCTTTACCCTACTGCTTGGATCATTGGAGGTCATTTACTATATCCCACAGAAGTGTCTCCTTTTACCTGCTCCTGAGAGCTGAAGGTAGTTCATGGTTAAAATAAAGGCAGGGGAAAAAAAAATAAATACAAAGAAGCTCATTTCCATGGACCATATGACTTCATTCATGCCAAGCTTAAAGAAAATGGCCCAAACTATGTTGTTGTTGTTATGTAGCATTGAGTCAGACCCAACTCACAGGGAACCCTCCTTGGATTTCTGGGACAGTATCACTATGGAAGTAGTTTGCCCAACCTTCCTTCCAAGGAGTGGCTGGTGGGTTTGAACCGCCAGGCTTCTGGTTTGCAGTCAAGTGCCTTAGGCACCATGCTACCAGAGCTCCTGGCCCAAATTATAGCCCTGACAAATGTTCCAACTATAGTAAAGTCTAGTTTCCTGTTTTTTTTTTTTTTTTTAATTGTTGTTTATTTAGTCTTTTTAAAATTTATATAGCACTTAACATGTATAAAGTTTCATTCAGCATAATATTGGGAAAATTAATTAACCTTCCTAACTTTATATTTTCTCACCTCTGAAATGATAATTGCAAAGTCATAGTAACAGGATTTTGTTTATTAAGATTGAACAATAATATGCTTATATTTATATGTTAATGATACATAGCACAAATAGCATTAGATATTATCACTATTTTTGTTAATATTAATAGTAGTAGTACTAGTACATAAAACAAAAATCTCATCTTAATATTTGTCCTAAAAATATTCCAAAGTCTTACCTATACTTACCACTACCCCACTCAATTATACACAAGTTCTTCAGGATTATAAACTCAGCATACAGATTTAGTAAATATTGTGAAAGAATACAATCCTGACGTACACCCTTCCTGATTTAAAACCTTTCAGTATCCCATCGTTTTGTTCAAATGACAGTGTCTTTGTCTATGTACAGACATCTCATGAGTACAATAAAATATTCTGGTATTCCCATTGCTTGCAATGTTATCCATAATTTGCTAGGATCCACAGAGTTGAATGCCTTCACATAGTAAAACACAGGTAAACATGTTTCCAGCATTTTTTTTGCTTTCAGCAAATATCCATCTGATGTGAGCAATGATGTCCCTCATTCCACATCTTCTTCTCAATCCCATTTGTCAATATTAGTGCTGCAATTATTTTTTAATTATCTTCACCAAGATTTTAATTGAGTGTGGTATTAATTATATATTTTGATAATTTTCACATTCTGTTGGATTATCTTTCTTTGGAATGGGCACAAATATTGATCTCTTCCAATGCTGATTCAGAATCATTATATCTAGGATGGGGAGTGGAGTTCTAAATTTCTATCCAACTCCAAGTGATAATCATGCTAGTAGTTTGCTGGAAAGTAACAAGGGTCTTGGAGTCCCTGGATGGTACAAACATTACAAAGCAAACGTTACTGTACTCAACTGACGTGTCTTCACAAGAAAGGTCTGGTGAAGTTCTTCTGAAAAATCAGCCATTGAAAATGCTATGGTACACAGTGCTTCTCTGACACACATGGATCACCATGTTGATGGCAACTTTTCTGATAGCAAAAGACTATCGGGATTGAGATTGTATAGTAGTTGGGATGACCATGTGATGGTACTTAAGATGGTTTCAAAAGTGAAATTCTATCAGTATAAGAACATAAGTCCAATATTCTGATACTGATAATGTGGATTTCTTAGTCAATAGGAAATATATTGAAAGAGGGATTACGTCTCAATATTTTTTAAGCCAAATGAATGTTCTATTCTATAATAATAATATGACTATTGCCCACTTTCACTGAACAATTATTTTATGGCTACTGACTGTTATGCAGTCTATTTTAAATACTTTATATGCACATCCAACTTGAGTGTATTAATATCTAATCTTCCAGAAGAGAAAAGTGAAGCATGAAGAAGCTAAGTAATTTGCCCTAAAATCAGCAGAGGCTGACTACCATGTTTACACACTTTTAGAGATTATGGAATTTAGAATCAAAACACGAGTAAGACACATGAGAAAAAAGTGTATCTATCCACCTTCTAAGCCAAGTAACTGTCAAAAAATTCACTGATTCTAACAGTTGGTTTTTAATCAATTTTAAGTTTTCTAATTTCTTCCTTGTGTTTGAAGGTCCTTATAGGTTTTTAGGTAGGAAGTTGGAGTTGCTTATTTCACAAGTACAAGCCAGATGGTATTAAATCAGAAGTCTCATGAATTATTTGGAAGCTTCTCTTGATCTCGGATGTGAAACAGCATGATCTCATTTTGTGTCAATTCTCTGGATTTATTTTGGAATCTTAACCTATTTAAAATAACGTTTTTATTTTCTGGGTTCCTAAATGTTGGTTTTAAAAGGCCCTACAATTCTCGACACTTGACAAAATGTGGGCCTCTGATTTTAGCTTTGGCATAATTATACAATAAAAACACTTAAATATGCATTTGATATTTTGTGATTTTTTTTTTTTTCCTTTATATAGATAAGATATTTTCTTCTTCATCAGTAAAATAAACACAGAGCCCTCAGCAAGGGACATGATTTTCTATTACATCCTCAGCAGGTGGAACATGATTTGGAATACTATGTTTCATTGGGGACACATATTTTCAAAGGGTCATTTGAAAACTTAAAACTTCTAATAAAAGTGTCAAAGATGACAATTGGATTAGACATCTATCATATTACAATTGTTTGAAAGTTCATACAATCTTTAAAGTAAAAATGTGACACAGAATAGCTATTTTCAAATTTCTGAAGTATAGTATATCATGAAAGAATTCATTTTTTTCCATGTTTGAGCTCATGCTAACACACCAGGAATGAATGTATGGAAACATTTCAGGTGGTGTGATTTACAAACATTTAAGAAATATGGAACTTCCCCTTGGAATTAAAGCTTCCTAAAGTACTCATTTATGAATCAATTTAACCATTCATTGTTTCATTCACTCATCTATGGACCATCTGCTGAATCCTTTGCTTTGCCAGGCACTGTTGAAGCATGAGTGTGATAATCTCCCTTTACTGAGATTTCCATCTAGTGTATAGCATGAGCGTTCTGGTGGAGTAGGAGGGTTGTAGGTACCATATGGAAGATAAGGTGATATGATAAAAAGCTTGTGCTGGGAAAGAGTAGAATTACTGTACATTGTTGTTGTTAGGTGCCATTGCATTTGTTTTGACTCAGTGGCCCTATGTATGACAGAACAAAATAATGCACAAACCTAAGAGTCACTGCCATGTTTGAGCTCATCATCACAGCCACTGTTGCAATCCATCTCATTGAGGCTTTCCCTTTTTCTTTGACATCCTACTTTACCTAGCATTATATTCTTTTCAAGAGACTAGTCCTTTCTGATACTTTGGCCAGAATATGAGAGACCAAGTCTAGCCATTCTCTCTTCTAAGAAACATTCTGGCTCTACTTCCTCCAAAACAGATTTTTTCATTTTTCTAGAAGTCCATGGTACATTTGATATTCTTTGCCAACACCACAATTCAAATCCATCGAATCTTTTGTGGTCTTCCTTATTCATTATCCAGCTCTCACATAAACATGAGACTAATGAAAATTTTGTGGTTTGGGTCAGGCACACCCTAGTATTCAAAGTGATATCTTTACTCTTAAACACTTTAAAGAGGTCTTTTGCCTCAGTTTTACCCAATGAAATATATCATTTGATTTCTTGATTGCTGCTTCCATTTCCCCTGGGAGTAAAATTAAATCCTTCACATTCAATTTTTTCTCTATTTACCATGATTTTGAATTTATGTGCAGTAGTGAGGATTTTTGTTGTTGTTATTGAGATGTAACTCATATTGAAGGTTGGTATCTTTGATCATTATCAGTAAATGTTGCAAGTCCTCTTAACTTTCAGCAAGGAAGGTTGTGTCATCTGCATATTGCAAGTAGTTAATGAGTCTTCATCCAATGCTGTTGGCCCATTCTTCTTCACATAATCTAGCTTCTTGGATTACTAGCTCATCATACATATTGAGTAAGAATGGTGAAAGCATCCTACACTGACACATTACATCCCTTCTTTTAACCAATACAGTAGCCCATTCTTCTATTTGAACAACAGCCTTGTGTTGTTCTTCACAATGCTACTCATAATTTTTTGTGAACCATACAGTCAAATATCTTTGAACAGTCAATGAAAACTGGTAAACATATTTCTGGTATTCTTTGCTTTCAACAAAGACCCATATGACAACATCAATGATATACCTCAATCCAAGTCCTTTTCTAAATCCAGCTTCAATTTCTGACAATTCTTTTTCCATGGACCACTGCAAAAGTTTTTTTTTTTTAATTATCTTCAGCAAAATTTTACTTGACTATGTTATTGTTTAATAATTTCTGCAATTTGTTGCATCACCTTTCTCTGGAATGGGCAAAACTATGGATCTCTTCCAGTTTGTTGTCGAGGTAGCTGTCTTCCTAATTTCTTGGCAAAAAGGAGTGAGCACCTCCAGAGAACTTTCACAGGTGCAAGCTGGATTCAGAAGAGGACGTGGAAAAAGGGATATCATAGCTGTTGTCAGATGGATTTTGGCTCAAGGCAAAGAATACCAGAAAGATGTTTACTTGTGTTTTATTGACTATTCAAAGGCATTTGATTGTGTGGATCATAACAAATTATGGATAACATTGAGAAGAATGAGAATTCCCAAACACTTGATTGTACTCATGAGGAAACTGTACCTTGACCAGGAGACTGTTGTTTGAATGGAACAAGGGGACATTACATGGTTTAAAATCAAGAAGGGAGTGTGTCAGCATTGTATCTTTTCTCCATACTTATTCAATCTATATGCTGAGCAAATAATCTGAGAAGCTGGACTATATGAAGAAAAACGTGGCATCAGTATTGGAGGAAGAATCATTAACAACCTGAGATACACAGATGATACAACTTTGCTTGCTGAAAGTGAGGATGACTTGAGGCACTTACTGATGAAGATTCAGGAACACAGTCTGCAGTATGGATTACATCTCAATATAAAGAATACAGAAATCCTCGCAAATGGCCCAATGAGCAGCATCACAATAAAAGGGAGAGAAGATCGAGGTGGTCAAAGAATTCACATTGCTTGGTTCTACAATGGATGCCAATGGAAGCAGCAGTCAGTACATTAGACCACGTGTAGCATTGGGAAAGTCAACTGTGAAGGAACTGTTTAAAGTGCTGAGGAGCAAGGATGTCTCCTTGAGGACTAAGGTGCACCTCACACAAGCCATGATATTTCCAATCGCCTCATATGCAGGTGAGAGCTGGACAAAGAATAAGGAAGACCTAAGAAAAGTTGATGCTTTTGAGCTGTGGTGCTGGTGAAGAATGCTGAAAGTACCATGGACTGCTAAAAGAACTAACAGATCTGTTCTGGAGGAAGTGTACCCAAAACGCTCATTGGAAGAAGAATGGCCATACTTTGTCTCACCTATTTTGGTCATGTTGTCATGATCTGGAGAAGGATGTCATGCTTGGTAGGGTGGAAGGTCGCGAAAGAGGGGGAGGCCTTCAATGAGATGGATTGACACAGTGGCTGCAATGATGGATGCAAGTATAGCAGGGATCATGGAGCTGGGGCGGGATCGGGCAGTGTTTCGTTCTATTGTGCATGAAAAGACTCGACGGCCCCTAACAACAACAACAACCTCCAGTACTGCATTCATTAGTTGATACATTTAAATGAGTATTGTATAATCTGGGCCCTTGTTTTGCACTGATGGTTTCAGTTCGGCTTGAACTTCTTCCTTCACTACCATTAGTTCTTGATCATATACTACCTCTTGAAATGGTTGAACATCAACTAAGACTTTTTGGTATAGGGACTGTGTGTTCCTTCCATTTTCTTATAATATTTCCTGAATCATTCAATATTTTGCCCATAGAATCCTTCAATATCACAATTCAAGGCTTGAATTTTTCCTTCAGTTCTTTCAGCTTAAGAAATGCAGAATATGATCTTTCTTTTTGATTTTCCATCTCCAGTTCTTTGCACTTTTCATTATAATACTTTACTTTGTCCTCTCAAGCTGTCCTTTGAAATCTTCTGTTTAGATCTTTTACTTCATGATGTCTTCCTTCATTTTAGCTACTCTCCATTGAAGAGCAAAATTTAGAGTCTCTTCTGACATCCATTTTGGTCTTTCTTCCTTTCCTCTTTTTAATGACCTTTTGTTTTCTTCATGTATGATACGCTTGATGTCATACCACACTTCATCTGGTCTTCAGTCATTGGTCATTTGTGTTTAGTTTATCAAATCTATTCTTCAGATAGTCTATAAATTCAAGTGGGATATATGCAAGGCTATATTTTGGCTTTTAAGGATTTGTTTTAATTTTCTTCAGCATTAAATTAAATTTGCATGTCAGTTGATGATCTTTTCCATAGTCGGCCCCTGGCCTTGTTCTGACTGGTGATATTGAGCTTCTCTATCATCTATTTCCACAGATGTAGTCAATTTTATTCCTTTTATTCCATCTGGTGAAGTCTAAATGTATAGTTGCCATTTAAGTTGTTTAAAAAATGTATTTATAATGAATAAGTAATGGGTCATGCAAAATTCTATCATGTGATCTCTGCCATCATTTCTATCACCAAGTTGATATTTTCCAACTACTGATGCTTCTTGGCACAAAGGAGTGAGCACCTCCAGTACTGCATTCATTTGTTGATGTATTTAAATGAGTATTCCATAATTCCTGGGGCCTTGTTTTCTACCAATGCCTTCAGTTCAGCTTGGACTTCTTCCTTCACTATCATTGGTTCTTGATCATATACTACCTCATGAAATGGTTGAACTTTGACTAATTCTTTTTGATACAGTATCTGTGTTTCCAGCTTTCACATCCCAATTACCAATAATTAGAGATGTATCTTGATTGCATGTTTGGTCAATTTCAAACTACAGAAGTTGATAAAATTTTTCAATTTCCTAATCTTAGGTTTAATGTTTGGTATATAAATTTGTATAATAGTTGTATTAACTGCTCTTTCTTGTAGTCATATGGATATTATCCTATCATTGCCAGCATTATACTTCAGGATAGAACTTGAAATTTCCTTTGATGATGAATGCAACACGATTCCTCTTAATGTGTCATTCCCAGCATTGTATACCATGCAATTGTCTGATTCAAAATGGCCAATACCAATCCATTTCAGTTCACTAATACCTAGGATATAGATCTTTATGTATTTGTTTCAGTTTTTACAACTTCTAATTTTTGTAGAATCATAATCCATGTTCTGCTTATTAATGTATATTTGTAGCTGATTCTTTTCATTTTGAATCATGCCACATCAGCAAATACAGGTCCCAACACTTTACTCCATACATATCATTAAGGTTGCCTCTATTTTGAGGAAGCTGCATTTCCCCAGTCATATTTTGAGAGCCTTCCAATGTGAGGTGCTCATCTTCCAGCATTGGATTGGACAATTTTCTACTGCTATTCATAATGTTTTCAGTCTCCTTTTTCCCCACCCCCAGAAGTGGACCTGGCATGTCATTGCTCTTAGTCTATCTTACTCTGAAACTTCCATGAAAATCTTCCCATGATGGCTGACTCCATTTATATTTGAAATACCAGTGGCACAACTTCCAGCATTGCACCAACAAACAAGTCACTTTCTGAAAAACTGACAAATGAGTGGTGGCTAATATAGATCTGATATTAAGATAGATCTGAACAGAGAGCTGAAATATGAGAAGGGGACAAATGAGTTTGGAATTTCATAGGAACTTAAGAAACAAGTCTATATTGTAAAGAGTGAAAGGGAAAATTATATTAGTTGGGCTCCTGGACACAGGCAGCTGCCTTTTACATCCTTGAACTACTAAGTAGACTCTTTTGGGAACCTTTCAAATTCACATTTTATGAGGATCCAAAACTTCAGACTCAATATTAAAATTCTTGTTTGGTGTTCAACTATGATTTTTGCATTATGTAAACCTGGGTAATTATTTTATATGAACACAACAAGGGAAAACTAAAAGAAAATTTAAGATTCACGTGCCAGATTGGGCTCCCAAGGTTGTGGCAATTAGACCTTCCTTCCCACCTGCTTTAACAATATGATGTTGATACATCTTTCATTGAGATGAGGGCTCTGTATGTCTCCCCTTGATTTTGGAATGGCCTGTGACTGCAGTGGAAATAACATCATATAACTTCTAAAGGTAGGTCATAAGACAATATAATTTCTGCTGTGTCTTGGGGTGCTTGTTCTTGAAAATCAGCCACCATGCTGTGAGGAAGCCCAGATCACATGGAAACATATGAGGAGAAAGCCTTCAAGATCATTCCAGCCACCACCAATATTTGACTGGAACCAAATACAAGACTCTGGGTGATGTGAGTGAGAACCACCCAACTGTGCAAAAAAAAAAAAAAAAAAAAAAGGAAGAATGATGAAACAATTGCTGTGTTTAATTTTTGCAGTGATTTTTATGTAGCAAAGTATACTGGAGCTAAAACTAAAACAAATCCACTGTTTTTGAATTGATTCTGGGTCATAGCAATCCTATAGGACAGAGTAGAACTGCCCCATAGGGTTTCCAAAGCTGTAAATCTTTACAGAAGCAGACTGCCACATCTTTCTCCCAGAGCAGCTGGTGGGTTCTAACTGCTTATCTTCCAGTTAGCACGCAAACACTTAATAATCACACCATCAACCATCGATTTTCTTTTATGATGGAAAACTCACATTAATTCCTTGGAAAATAAGCAATACGTAATTAGTGATATCATGTTTAGCCCTGTGAATATATGTCTTAGGACCTAAATATTTTCTTTTTTCCTTTGAGGAACTGAAAGCAAAATAATTTCAAAGCAATCGTTTTCTGAAATGCTTCAGGAAATCTCATACTTTTGATAGTCTCTTCTTTTGCGCATAATCTTCTTTAAATTTAGTTTTTATGGCTTAGAATTTCCTTCATCCTTTATTTGAAGCAAATTTGCAGTTAATATTTGTTGTGTCTCTTTAGTATCACTACATAATTCAAGTGGATTTTCCTGTAATCATCTGCAATTGTATACTATAATCCACTTCTATTGATTACTTTATCCTGCTTTATGTACCGTGCTTTTCTTTTGTATTGATTCATGTCTTTTACAGCTAATATACTTTGGTATGATTTAAATTTCTTTATTATTCCTTGCTCTGAGTCACCATGTTAGATATCAGTACTCATGTATTTCAAATCATAAGTGTGAATAAAGTGACAATATAATAGGAAAACTTCCAAATTATTAAATGAAGGTTATTAAGCAATATTTTATGTCTAACATATTTGAAAACATTTTTTAAGAAATAAATATAATTTGAAGTGAATAACAGATGCTTATTTTATAGTAAAAATAGGAATTTCCTGTAGAGAGATCAACATATCAGAGATCAGAAATACTCAACATTTTGTGTCTTTTCTGAAATATTTTAAAATTCTTTGAAATATATATTGTGAAAACTACACAAATATAGAAATTGACACCATATAGTACTTTCTATTCCTTCTGGAAGACATAATAGCTACCTATAGTATATTTGTGAGTCAAAATGTATTTTCTCCTGTAGTTCAGAATAAGCCAGAAAAGCATAGGCACTATAATTACACAGAGATTTTTAATCTGCTCTTCTGTATAGATCCATTCTAAAGAAAAAAACAGTGTAGAATACTGATAAAGGCAGAGAGCTAGATAAAAAGCCCCATGCCAAATTTTAATAATAATAACTCCTTTGATTTGTTTTTAGTTCCTCTGGAGTTAGCTCCCACTCACGGTAATCCCACGTGCAACAGAACAAAATGCCTAGACATTGTTGTGTGGTAGAATCATGGATGAATTATTAGTATCAAGCAAAAAGTCTACCCAACTAGAAATAAAGTTTCTATGTTACAAACCCACCAGCCACTCCTGGGAAGGAAGATGGGGCAATCTACTTCCGTAGTGATAGTGCCTCAGAAACCCAAGGAGCCGTCGCTATGAGTCAGGTCCGACTTGAGGGCACATAACAACAACAACAAGAAATGTTACAATTATAAAAGAATTAGTAACCAATAAAACTTGGTGGGGAGGAACCCATATACTTGGAAGTATTTAACAGATCAAACATTTGTGCATGGACCAGGCCTTAGGCTGGTGCTTAAAACTACAAAAATGAATAGAGATACAAAGGTTTTTGTTGTTGTTGTTGTTGTTAAATAACTTTAATGAGTTATCTTATATATGAGATAATTCACTCATTTCAAGTGGAGAATTAAAAGATATTCTGGTACATTTACCAACTTTTGCTACCATCATCATAAATAAGTTTTAATATTCCCATTAGTCCAATAAGATGTTATGCACATTTATAGTTGATTTCCCCTCTGCTCCTTCCAAGGCAGCTACTAATCTTCTTTTCACCTGTATTGATTTGCTTTCTTTCTGGACCTTTTATATAAGTAGAATCAGACAATAGGTGGTCTCTAGTGTCTGGCTTCTTTCATGGATCATAAGATTTTTGAGATTCATCAATATAGTAACAGTGTACATTTATTCTTTTCATGGATGAATAATAATTTGTTGTGTAAATATACTAGGTTTTGTTTATCCATTCACTAGTTGTTGGACTCTTAGGTTGTCTTCAAATGTGGCTATTAAGACTAATGCTGATAAGAACATTAAGGGGTAAGTTTTTGTGTGAATGTATATTTTTATTTCTCTCAAGTTGATACTTAATTATGAAATTACTGGATTGAGAAACAATCTAACTTTATGGAGTTTTAGTTCCATGGGAAAAAAAAAACACAATATACAGAAAATATTGTGATACTGCCTGTGTTGTTGTGTGCTGTCAAATACTTTTTCTATTCACATCGACTGCATGTGACAATGTACAAGTGCTCCATAGAGCTTTCTGAGCTGTAATGTTTATGGGAGCAGACTGCCAGTCCTTTTTCCCATGGAGCCACAGGATGGGTTGGAACTTTTCCATTAGCATTTGAGTACTTAACCATTGAACAGTAGGCTCATTAATGGCCATGATAGTGGCATAAAATGAATTCAGATGAGAGCACGGTTTATGGTTCAAGGAAGAAGTAACACTTAAGTTGAAAGTGCAAAGGAAAATAAGAACTATTCAGGGAAAGAGAATAGGAGAGGTTGTCCAAATCAATGACAGGATGTATAAATGCATAGCATGTGAAACAGCATGATGCCTCAAAGGAAGGGAAGGGATGTGATGAGAGATCAAGTAATGGAACTATGCCTACTACACAAGGCAGTGCAGTTTCTAACACCTCACCAGAGTCATGCAATCAAAATCAGCCTCCATCTACCCCAAAGGAGTAATTTATTTTCTTTAGCACAAAGATGTTATCAGGTAGGCAAGCTATCAGCAGAGCCTGCTATCTACTTGATGTGTGTTTAAAATTTATATGTAGGAGGTTAAGAATCATGCTTTTACAAATTTGAACAAAGACATTATATAGTCTAACTGTGCATGAGGGATATTATATATCATTAAAAAGAGTTTCAGTTGCTTGACTTAGTGCTTTCCACATACATTCATTTCCAGTTACAGGTAGAAAATGAGGAGGTGAGCATGGTGCAGTAAGGTAAACAGGCAGCTTCTCCTAAAGGAAGGCACTGCAGCATAGGCCCCATGCTGAGACCCTGAGAGGGTAGGGCATCACCACCATTCTTCTAAGACAACAGTCACAATGAATCTTCACAAAGGTACTCTAAAGATCATCTGGATGAAGCATATGGCAGCAGTTAAGATTATTTTGAAAAACTGGCATTATGAGGAATGATGACTATTTATCACAGAATACATAATAACTCTTTTTAAAAATATGTTCCTGTTTTTAGGCGCCATTGAGTTGGGTACAACTTATGATGATGTTATCAGAGCAGAGTGAAATACTGTCTGGCCCTCCATGGTCCTCACAATCCTTGGTATGCTTGAGACCAATTTAAAGGCATGAATTCTTCTTCTGTCTCCCTTATTCATTGTCCAGTTTTCACATACTTGTAAGCGCATTGGAAACATTGTGATTTGGATCAGGGGCAACTTACTCCTCAAGGGGACATCTTCACTTTTGAACACTTTAAAAAGTTCTTTTATAGCAGATTTACTCAACGCAATACATCATTTGATTTCTTGACTTCTGCATCCGTGATCATTGATTGTATATACAAGTTAAGTGAAATCCTTGAAAACTTCAAAATTTTCTCCATTCAACATAAGGTTATTTATTGATCCAGTTGTGAGGATTATTGTTTCCTTTATGTTGAAGTGTAATCCACACTGACAGCTGTAGTTTTAGATCTTCATCAATAATTGCTTCAATTCCTCTTCTTGCTTAGTAAGCAAGGTTGTGTCTGAACATGTCAAATAACCAGTAGGATCACCCATAGTGGACAGGTTTCAGCAGAGCTTCCAGACTGAGACAGCCTGGGAAAAAGGACAGGCCCATGCACTTCTGAAAAAACTTGGCCACTGAAAACTTGATGAATTATAGTGAAACATTGTCTGATAGAGTGCCAGAAGGTGAACTCCTCAGGTTGGAAGACACTCAAAATATGACTGGAGAGGAGCTGCCTCCTCAAAGTAGGGTCAAACTTAATGACGTGGATGGAGTAAGGTTTTGAGATCTTAATTTGCTGGTGGGACATGACTCAAAATGGGAGGAAACAGCTGCAACTATTCATTAATAATTGGAACATTGAATGTATGAATTATGAATCTAGGAAAATTGGAAGTTGTCAAAAATGAAAAGGAATACGTGAAGATCAATATCCTAGACATTGCTGAGCTGAAAAGTACTGGTATTGGTCATTTGGAATCAGACAAATATATGGTCTATTATTCTGGGAATGAAAAATTAAAGAGGAATGGTGTCACTAGCTTTGACAAAAGAACATTTCAATATCTACCCTGAAGTACAATGCTGTCAGTGATAGAATAATATTCATACACCTACAAAGAAGACTGGTTAATATTATTATTCAAATTTATGCACCAACTACTAAAGAGTGAAGAAATTGAAGATTTTACCACCTCCTGGAGTCTGAAATTGATCAAATATTCAATCAAGATATATATTGATTATTACTGGTGATTGGAATGTGAAATTGGGTAACAAAGAAGAATCATGGGTAGTTGGAAAATGTGGCCTTAGTGATAGAAATGACACCAAAGATAGCATGACAGAATTTTGCCACACAATGACTAATTAATGGCCAATATGTTTTTTCAATAACATAAATAGCAGACTTTGCCAGATGGAATACACAGGAATCAAATCAACTACATCTGTGGAAAGAGGTGATAGGGAAGCTCAACATCTTCAGTCAAAATATGGCCAGGGAGCTGAATGTGGAACAGACCATGAATTGCTCATATGCAAGTTCAAGCTGAAGTTGAAGAAATTTACAACAGGTCTATGAGAGCCAAACTATGACATTGACTATACCCCACCCTAACTTAGAGATCATCTGAAAAATAGATTTGATACATTGAACACCAATGACTGAAGACCAGAGGAGTAATGGGATGATATCAAGAACATCATACATAAAGAAAGAAAATGGTCATTAAAAATACAGAAAAGGAAGAAAAGTCCAGAGTGAATATCAGAAGAGATTCTGAAACTTGCTCTTAAATGGAGCATAGCTAAATTGAAGGGAAGAAATGATGAAAGAAAAGAACTGAAGAGAAGATTTCAAAGGGTGGCTCCAGAAGGCAAAGTGAAGTATTACAATGAAATATGCAAAAACCTGGAGTTGGAAAACTAAAAAGGAAGAACACATCTGGAATTTCTCAAGCTGAGAACAGTGAAGAAAAAATTCAAGTGTCAAGTTGCAGTATTGAAGGAGTATATGGGCAAAATATTGAACAATACAGGAAATATAAAAAGTCACTCTACTAAAAAAATAAAATAAAATAAAATATGTCCTGAAATAATTGAATGTTGACCATTTTTTTTATTTTTATTTTTTAGTGGAGTGACTTTATTTCTAATCAGTTATAATAATATTTTTATTATTACTGTATTACTGTTGAACACTGAGTATAAGCATTAATTTAACAATATTACAAATATCAACTGACTGAAGCCTCAAAAGAACTTAATGAGGTTTGAAGCATCATCCCCTTAATCAGTAAGAAAGCCATGGTACACATAACTTCATGACTAAACCTTTAATTTGTAAAACAATTGGGAGCTCTGGTGGCGTAGTGTCTAAGGCATTTGACTATTAACCAGAAAGCTGGTGGTTCAAACCCCCCAGCCACTCCTCAGAAGGAAGTTTGGACAATCTATTTCTGTAGTGCTAATACCTCAGAAACCCAAGGGGAGCGGTCACTATGAGCTGGATCCAACTCCACAGCAGTGAGTTTAGTTTAGTAGAACAGTCCGAACTCACACCCCAGCATAGTTTGCCTTAATGTTATGCAAGCTTAACTGTTATGTTGTTGCTTTACGTACATGTCCTTCCCATCTCTCTAGAAGCAGAAAATAGTTTAAAAAAAAAAAAAAAAGTAAATACTGAGGAAGAGCATTAACAAAGCTAAGGCTCTTAACATGACAAAAACTTCTAGCTAAGGTTTCAGCCAAATCTCTACTTGTCTTAAGTAACTTCATTTTGTCTTTTAAAAGAGATTCTGTAAAAAATTTTCAATTGTCCCTTTGACCTAGACACAGTTACAGAAAATGTAGCTGTGCCCACCTTGTTAGAGATTACTCAGCTTGAATAGGTTTTAGATATGGTGCTAAATATGTGATTTCAGTGGCTAAGCTACATCCAATAAGAGATGTATTTCTGATCTTCCGCCTTTTTTTGTAATACTATGCACTCAGTAATAACTCTTTTTAAATGTTCCAGGAAAGTCATAGTCACCCATTTCCTGGCACATGAACTCCTATGCCATTAGTTAATCAAGATCCTGCCACCTGCAACTTTGTGAATATTGTTGTTATGTGCCGTCGAATAGGACTGACTAATAGAGACCCCTCCTTGGGTTTTTGAGGCGGTATCTCTACGGAAGTAGATTGCCCAATCTTCCTTCCAAGGAGTGGCTGGTGGGTTTGAACCACTAGCCTTCTGGTTAGCAGTCAAGTGTGTTAGGCACTACGCTATTTAGCTGTACCCTCTTAAGGAGCGCTGGTGGTGCAGTGCCCAAGGCATTTGACTGGTAACTAGAAGTTTGGCGGTTCAAACTCACCAGCCACGCAGCAGAAGGAAAACCAGGCAACCTACTTCCATAAAGATTCACTGCCTCAAAAACCCAATGGGGGTCGCTATGAGTCAGAAATGACTCAAGGGCAGTGGGTTTGATTTTTTGGTTTTATACCTCATTATTTGTGGTTTTTTTTTTTTTTTTTTCCTTCATAAACCTCTAATTCTGTAGCTCCCTGGAACATTTGGTCAAGAGCTTCTTGACTCTGTGTTTCCCTGTTTTTCAAAACATCCTTTCACCATTAATAAAACTCTTTGTTTTACTTTAAACAGACTTGTATTTCTTCCTCTGCTACACATTTCAAAATTCTCCTGAATAAATTCTAATTCAGACGAAAGCAGATTATTAAGGGTATCAAACATAAAGCATGCGAGATGTCCCTCTGGACCAGAAACGCCTTTACAACTACAGAGAATGTAAATACCAAGGACTCACTGTTTCTCTCTGGTTGCAAGGAAAAAGCAGAGGATCCTGGGGAAGAACAAATTGTCTGGAACATACAACCAAAGAAAGACCCAGTCAAGTACTGTCACTAAAACTGGATGAGTAGCAGAGCAGGAAGAAAACCTAAATTGCATCCTTGCTGAAGGATATTGCTACCAAATTGCATCCTTGCTGAAGGATATTGCTACCAAAATGTCTGGAATAGTTCATTCTTACGTTTTAAAAAAGTATTCTAGTATTTGGAAAATACTATAAAACTTCCAAATTCATTTTATGAAACTAGCGGAGCACTAAGATATAACCAAACCAAAACAAAATGAGGGCTATCAAGTTGATTGCAACTCATTATAACCCTCATTGGGTTGTGAGGTCAAATCACTGACCTTTCAGTTAGCGGCCAAATACCTTACTCATTATACCACCTTGAGAGAAGCCAAAGCCCATAGTATCAAAGATGAGATTTGACTATCAACAGAAACAAACACACTACCCTCAAGCCGTTTATGACTCGTAGAGACCCCTCCTTGGGTTTCCAAGGCAGTATCTCTACAGAAGTAGATTGCCAATCTTCCTTCCAAGGAGTGGCTGGTGGATTTGAACTGGTAGCCTCCTGGTCAGCAGTCAAATGCTTAGGCACTGTGCCACCTAACAATACAAATAAACAAATAAGCAAAGGAAAAAAAAAGTTCACAACAAACCTAGTCACACACAAAAAAAATAAAACTTCTTTATGACAAGCAATATCAAAAACTAGTTAAAAGAGACATAAATGCATTCTTGCTGAAACAAAGAATTGATATGTACTCAAAATAAAGAGCAATTTAAAAACATTACCAAAGGGATAAAAGGCACTTACATAAAATTTAAAATAGACAAAGACATACATAAGATTTAAACAAAAAAGTAAAAAGAAAAAGAAAAGAGCAAGAGAGAAAGATGAAAAAAGTACTCAATCTCAGTAACAGAGTAATGGAAATTAAACAGTAATAACATACTGGCAAAAATGTAAAACATTTATAATAACTATGTTATCAAGGGTGGGGAAATTGGAACTCTCTTAAGATATTGGAGGGAGTATAAACTCTTATAGCCTCAAGAGGACAATTTTGTAGTACTATGAAAATTAAAAATTTGCAGACACTTAGACACAGCAGTTCCACTTTTAGAATCCCACAGAATTATCCCTGTGTGTCCAAGGATATGTAGTATGCACCAGGAAAATTTGTTTCATCATTACTTACATGTTAGTGTTGCATCTTATGCAAGGCCTGGGTTCCAAAGAGGCATGTAAGGTAAATATTGAGTAATAGCAACAGCATTCTTGAAAATTCTCAAGGAAGGTTTAATTTAAAAGCTTACATAACATCTCTCCATCAGTCTAGAAGAAATTAGATTTTTCTTCAGTTCTAAAAAGATAATTTTATATTCAATTGATCACCAAATGAAGTTGTATTATTAAATTTGGAAGCCACATGATACTAAAAACTTTTATCTACACATACTCCAGTCCCATGCAACATGGTGCAAAGTGCTGACATTTCCAAATTATAGTCAAATGTCTCTAATCTAAACTTGTATCTAAAATGTAGACCTTTTTGTCCAAATGCTTACCTGAGATGTCCCACTTGAATGATTACTGTTGTTGTTGTTGTTATGTGCCGTCGAGTCGGCCCCGACTCGTAGCAACCCCTCCTTGGGTTTCCGAGGCAGTATCACTACGGAAGTAGGATTGCCTAACCTTCCTTCCGAGCAGTGGCTGGTGGGTTTGAACCGCCAGCCTTCTGGTTAGCAGTCAAGTGCTTTAGCCACTATGCTACCAGAGCTCCCTGAATGATTACTAAGCATCTTAAATATAGTATGCCAAAAAAATAAAAAAAAAAGGTCTTGGTATTCCCCTGAAAACTTCTCCACCTACAGTCTTCTGCATCTCAGCAAACTGCAACACTATTTTCATATTTCAAAACACAGAATTTTCAGAAATACCTATGGCTTTTCTTTCATGCCACCCTACTTTCAATTTGTCAACAAATACTAGTTGCTCAACTATTTTGAAATATATCCATAATCTTTTTACCACCCACAATGTCACCATCCTTGACTAGAAGGTATCACCAAAAGCAGAGTGATATTAAAAGAGAAGTCAAATCATGTAATTTTCTGATTAATATCCTCAAACCAAAGCAAACAAACAAACAAATGAATTGCCAATGAGTACACTCTGACTCATGGCAACCCCATGAGTGTCAGAGTAGGTACTATACTCCATATGGTTTTCTGCAGCTGAAAGCTGAATGGCTGGGCTTCTTTTCTGAGGCAAATCTGGATGAACGTGAATCATCATTCTTTTTTTTTTCTTTTCATGAATTACGAAAAAATCAAACAGATTGACATCAAATAAGGAATGGCAGGGTGGGCAATTTTATTTAGTTTTCAGAGAAGAAGATAAGGTGTAAGTTCCTCACATTAATAAATATTCTTGGCAGTATAAATTACTGTGTTAGTCTCACTGCTGGTGATGGTGGTGGTTTTGTTTTCCTTTGTTTTTTCATTTTATTTTATTTTATGTTTTTAATTAATTTAAGGAACTCTGGTGTTGCAGTCCTAAGGCATTTGACTGCTAACCAGAAAGTTGACAGTTCAAACTCCCAGCCACTCCATGGAAAGAAATGGGCCCATCTACTTCCTCAAAGATGTACTGCCTTGAAAACCCGGTGGGTGTCTCTGTGGGTCAGAATCTACTAGATGGCAGTGAGTTTTTAACTAATTTGAGGAGTAAAGATATTTGATTTGAAAGAAAATGATTCCATTTCCTTTCTCCAGAAGAATGATTTTAAAAATAAAAGTTATTTCAGAACATGCCTAGACAGCACATACAAACCAATGGATTCCCAATGGTCCTAGAATAAAGATTTTTTTTAAAAAAAAATTTAGCATGAATTTTAAAGAGCTACACATTTCAAGCTTCTTATCCCTTCAATTGAGTTTTCCTCACTCCCTTCTCCTTACTCTATTCATTATGTATTTCTTTCTGTAGCTAAAAATTGCTTAGTTGTCCCTCACTTTCAGTTATTTCAAATAATTATTCTCTTTGCTTACAATGGCTTCTTTTAAAACTAAAATTGATTAGGTGATCAATTCCCATAGCACTCTGTACTTCAGATTTTAAACAATTTTTTTTACACTTCATTTATTTTTTTACACTTCATTATTTATTTGTTTAATATCTATCAGATTGGTGATAGAAATACTGCTGGAGATCGCATGATAGAATTTTTGCAAGACCAATGACTTATTCATTGCAAATACCACTTTTCAACAACACAAATGGTGGCTATACACATGGGCTTCCCCAGATTGATTGCCCAGGAATCAGACTGACTACACCTGTGGCAAGAGGCAATGGAAAAGCTCGATCTTTTCAGCAAAAACATGGCCAGAAGATGGTTGGGGAACAGACCATCAACTGGTCATATGTAAGTTCAACTTGAAGCAGAAGACAATTAAAACAAGTCCATGAAAGCCAAAATATGACCTTGAATATATTCCTCCTGAATTTAGAGACTATCTAAAGAGTAAATTTGATGGATGAACACCAATGACTGAAACCAAGAGGAATGTCATCCATGAAGAAAGCAAAAGCTCATTAAAAAGACAAGAAAGGAAGAAAATACCAAAGTGCATGTCAGAAGGAGCTCTGAAACTTGGCCTTGAATGGAGAATAGCTAAAGCAAATGGAAGGAATGACAAGATTAAAGAGATGAACAGAAGATTTCAAAGAGCAGCTCGAGAAGACAATGTCAAATATTATAATGAAATGTGCAAAGACCTGGAGTTAGAAAACCAAAAGAAAAGAACACACTCAGGATTTCTCAAGCTTAAAGAACTGAAGAAAAAAATTAAGCCTCGATTTGCAATACTGAAAGATTCTATGGGCAAAATATTGAATGATGCAGAAAATATCAAAAGAAGATGGAAGGAATACACAGAGTCATTGTACCAAAAAAAGAATTGATCAATGTTCATCCATTTCAGGAGGTGGCATATAATCAAAAACCAATAATGTTGAAGGAAGAAGCTGAGGCTGAACTGAAGGAAGTGGAGAAAAACAAGGGTCCAAGAATTGATGGAATACCTATTGAGATGTTTCAACAAACCAGTGCCATGCTGGAAACACTCACTGAGCTATGCCAAGAGATTTTGAAGAAAGTTACCTGGCCAACTGACTGGAAGAGATTCATATGTGCACCCATTCCAAAGAAAGGTAATAACACAGAATGTGGAAATTATCAAATAATATCATTAATATCACAGGCAAGTGAAATCTTACTGAAGATAATTCAAAAATGGTTGCAGCTATATGTTGTTGTTGTTGTTGTTAAGTGCCATCGAGTCGTTTCCGACTCATAGTGACCCTATACACAGCAGAACGAAACACTGCCCCATCCCACGCCAGCCCCACAATCCCTGCTATACTTGAGCCCATCATTGCAGCCATCGTGTCAATCCATCTCGTTGAAGGCCTCCCCCTCTTTCGTTAACCTTCCACCCTACCAAGCATGACATCCTTCTCCAGGGAATGGTCCCTTCTTACAACATGACCAAAAGAGGTGAGATGAAGTCTGGCCATTCTTGCTTCCAAGGAGCATTCTGGCTGCACTTCCTCCAGGACAGATCT
>NW_006921935.1:2094905-2101881 GCF_000298275.1 Orycteropus afer afer
CCTCTGTCTGGCTTCCTGGCTTTTAATCCCCTTTCTCCTGCTCTTCCCGCTTGCTACTTCGGGCGTCCATGAGTTGTCTCTCCTCACCTGTAACCCTGGGGCTGACTGCTCTTCTGTCCGGGTTCCTGGCTTTTTATCCCCTTTCTCCTGCTCTATATATGCAGCTATATATTAACAGGGAAATCCCAGAAATGCAAGCTGAATTCAGAAGAGGACGTGCAATGAGGAATATCATTGCTGATATCAGATGTTTCTTGGCTCAAAGCAAAGAATATTAGAAAGATGTTTTCTTTTGTTTTACTGCCTATACAAAAGCATTTGATTGTGTGAATTATAACAAATTATGGATAACATTGAGAAGAATAGGTAGAATAGTCAGTTATTTATTTAGAGAAAAAAAATATCTACTTAGGCTGCACTATAAACTAGAAAAAAAAATCAACTAAAGGATTCAGTTTTTAAAATAAACTGCCAAACTACACTACTACTAGGGTCTGAAAAGAGCCGGTAAATAAGTGATACCAATTCAGAGAACTGCTGCATTAGAAGCAATCCAATTTTTAGAAAATTATTATTCAAAAATAGGCTAACAAGGAAAAATTATAGCATTATTCTAAATACACTCATTAATGAATATCATAGTGCCTAAGGCTGGTGGTTCAAACCCACCAGCCACTCCTTGAAAGGAAGGTTGGGCAATCTACTTCTGTAGTGATACTGCCTTGGCAACCCAAGGAGGGGTCGCTATGAGTCAGGTCTGACTCGACTGCACATAACAATAACAACAATGAACAGGAGATTATTATATACCATCCATAAGGTGAGCAATTTGATAACCATTAAGAATATGCTTAAAGAAAGATATTGATGACATAGAAAATATCCTGAAATATAATTAAAAGGGGGCAAATCTACCTACATATAAAATATGGATTTAAAATGAGTTAAAAAACATATGTACAAAAAGACCATGATAAGTGACAATAGTGGCTTCCTCTAAAGACTAGGAAGAATACAACTTTTGTTTCTCCCTTGTTACATTTCCCTACCTTTTCAAATTTTTTACCAAAAATCAAAAAAAACAAACAAGTTTCAGTTGAGTTGATTTTTAGTCATGGTGACTCAGTGTGTGCAGAGAAGCACTGCTCCATGGGGTTTTTAAGCCTATGACCATTTGAGAAGCAAATAGCCAGACCTTTCTTCTGATACACCTCTGGGTGTCTTTGAGCAACCAAACACCTCACTGTTTACACTAGCCAGGGATTCCTAACGTTTCTTCAATGCACATTAATTAAATTGATTAATATAAAATAAGGAGAAATACAACAAAAATGAATGATTCTTTTTGTTTTGTTTTGTTTTGATTTTAAGTAACAGAAATATATTTTCTTACAGTCTAGAGGGTGAGAGTCTAAATTACAATCTCCTCCATATCAATTCTTCCCTGGATGGTAACCCTGGACATTCCCTTGTTCCTTGACATTCTTGGGCTTGTAGATGATCCTCACACAGCAACAGGCTTCCCCCAGTGAGTTTCTATTCTGATCTTCTTTTTTTAAAAAAAAAAAATATATATATATTTTACTGCGTTTTTGGTGAAAGTTTACACAATGAGTTAAGTTCTCATTTCACAATTTCCACACAAATTGTTCAATAACATTAGTTACATTTTTCACAATGTAACAAACAATATCATTTTAATTGTATTGTTTGTTCAACTACCAGTACTCTAATTTCCCTGCCCCTTATCATTTCATCTTTGCTTTAAAGTACATGTTGACCTTTTAATCTTGTACAAATGATTGTTTAATAGGACACTGTGCTTATTGCTAATATTCTTTATTTTGTGAGCCTCCCTGCTATTTCCCAAAAAGGTGATCTTGAGGGATAGTTTGGTTTCAAGTTTTAAAAAGTGTCTTGGTGCAAAAGTCTCTTCTATCTCATCACGTCCAGTTAGTCTGGAGGTTTTTTTTTTTTTTTTAAGAACTTTGGTCTTGATCTACATTTTTCTCCCATTCTATTTCAGACCATTTACTGTGACCTTGGTTAGAATGTTCAGAGGTGGTAGGTAGGCACTCTCTAGTTCTTCTCGTCTCAGGGTAGATGAGGCCATAGTTTGTGTACATTATTAGCCTTGTACATTTGTGTCTTCTATGAGATTTTGATTATCTTCTTACTCTTTTACTCCTGATGAATAGAGATCAATACTTCTATCTTAGATGGATGCTTGCAAACGTTGAAGATTCTAGATGCAACTCACTTCACTTGGATGCAGTACAAGAATTTTGTGAACTACATTATGACATTTGACTGAGTTGTCAGGTGACACTGTGGTCCTCAGTCTTCAAATCTAGAAAACCAGTCTGGGAAGATGTTTTGTTATGTCTGAGAGTATCAGTAGTTTTCTCTTGAATGAATTTATGTTCCTACACACACGTATATGTATTTACATGTACATATAGATACTTCTACCTGTGTTCACAGGAGTTCTGTGAGTGTAGTGCCTATGGCTCTTGACTGCTCACCAGAAGCCTGGCGGTTCAAACCCACCAGCCAGGAATTGATGGAATACCCACTGAGATATTTCAACAGATGGATGTCTCACTGGAGGCACTCACTTGGCTGTGCCAAGAGATTTGGAAGACAGCTAGCTGGCCAACTGACTGGAAGAAAACCATATTTGTACCCATTCCAAAGAAACGGGATCCCACAGAATGTGAGTATTGCCAAAAAAATATCATTAATATCGCACACAAGTAGGATCTTACTGAAGACAATTCAAAAACAGCTGCAGTAGTGTATTGACAGAGAACTTCCAGAGGTGCAAGCTGGATTCAGAAGAGGACATGGAACAAGGGATATCATAGCTGCTGTCAGATGGATCTTGGCTCAAGGCAAGGAATACCAGAAAGAGGTTTACTTGTGTTTTACTGACTATGCAAAGGCATTTGATTGTGTGGATCATGACAAATTATGGATAACATTAGAATAGTGGGAATTCCTGAACATTTGATTGTACTCATGAGGAACCTGTACCTTGACCAGGAGGCTGTTGTTTGAACTGAACAAGGGGACACTACATGGTTTAAAATCAAAAGGGAGTGTGTCAGGGTTGTATCCTTTCACCATACTTACTCAATCTGTATGCTAAGCAAATAATCCAAGAAGCTGGACTGTATGAAGAAAAATGTGGCATCAGGATTGGAGGAAGAATCATTAACAATCTGAGATATGCTGATGATACAACTTTGCCTGCTGAAAATTAAGATGGCTTGAGGCACTTACTGATGAAGACTGAAGAACACAGTCTGCAGTATGGATTACATCTCAATATAAAGAAAACAATAATCCTCACAACTGGACCAATAAGCAGCATCACTAAAAAATGGAGAAAATATTGAGGTTGTCAAAGAGTTCACATTGCTTGGTTCTACAATCGAGGCCAATGGAAGCAGAGTCAGGACATTAGATGACATATAGCACTGGACAGGTTGACTGTAAAGGAACTCTTTCAAGTGCTGAGGAGCAAGGATGTCTCCTTGAGGACTACAGTGTGCCTGACACAAGCCATGATATTTTCAGTCACCTCATATGCATGTGAGAGCTGGAAAATGAATAAGGAAGACCGAGGAAGAGTTGATGCTTTTGAGTTGTGGTGTTAGCGAAGAATGCTGAAAGTGCCATGGACTGCTAAAATAACTAACAGATCTGTCCTGGAGGAAGCGCAGCCAAGGTGCTGTTTTGAAGCGAGAATGGCTGGACTTCGCCTCACCTACTTTGATCATGTTGTCAGATGGGACTCTTCCCTGGAGAAGGATGATGTCATGCTTGGTAAGGTGGAGGGTCGAGGAAAGAGGTGAAGGCCTTCAATGAGATGGATTGACATGGTGGCTGTGACAATGTATAGCAAAATGTATGGGCTCAAGTATAGCAAAGATCATGGAGCTGGTGTGGGATTGGGCGGTGTTTCGTTCTGCTGTGCATGGGGTCGCTATGAGTCGAAAATGACTCGACGGCACCTGACAACAAAAACAATAATTTAAACCACATCTTCAAAGTCTCTTTTGCTATGGAAAATAGCATATCCATAGTTTCTAGGGGTTAGAACAAAAAGATCTTAAGGGTTGGGGTATTTTTCTGTTTACTATATAGGGTAAAAAATATATTTTTTATTAAAAGTAAATATACCTACTTATAAGGAGCTCTGGTGGCAGAGTGCCTAAGGCATTTGAATACTAACCAGAAGGTTGCCTGTTCAAACCCACCAGCTACTATGTGGAAGGAAGACTGGGCAATCTACTTCAGTGAAGATTTACTGCCTCAGAAACCAAATGGGCGGCATTGTGAGTCAGAATAAATGTGATGACAATGGTTTGGTTTAGTTTGGTTCTTGAGCAGTTTCATTATTCTCCTGATTCCATGGAATCAATCTGATGACAGTGATTTGGTTTAGTTTGCTTTTTGATGAACAATGTTTCATTATTCTCCTGATTGCATGTCTTTATCTCATAGATCATGCAATGAAAGAAGGGAAGAGAAGGGAAGATGGGTTGTCCAAGTAGTAGGAATCCCATTGTTAAGGACTGAATTATGTCCCCCCGAAATTTGTCTTGTAATTTTGCTTGTAGATTTAATCCCATTTGACTGTAGGGTTTTTTATGCTAATGAGGATCCTTCAGTGTTCTTGTTTTCTTTAGGTGTCTTCAAGTTGCTTTTGACTCTTAGTGACTCTGAACAACAGAACAAAATACTACCCACTTTTGTGTCACAAACTTTGCTATGCTTGAGCTCATTGTGGCAGCCACTGCATCAATGCATTTCACTGAGAGTCTTCCCCTTTTTCACTGATCTTCTACTTTACCAAACACATTATCTTTCTCCAAGGACCAGTCCTTTCCAGCAATGTGACCAAAGCAAGTGAGATTAAGTCTAGCCATTCTCACTTTTAAGGAGCATTCCTATGGAACTTCTTCCAACACAGGCTTGTTCCTTCTTCTGGCAGTCCTTGGTATTTTTAGTATTCTTCATCAACACAATTCAAAGACAGCAATTCCTCTTTGGTCTTCCTTACTCATTGTCCATCTTTCACATATATATGAGGCTACTGAAAAAATCACAGCTTGGATCAGTTTCACCTTAGTATTCTAACTTAGTCTTCAAATATCATTGTAGGGTGTGGTTTAAACCTATTACTTCTAAGATATAAAAAGTTCATAGTAGGGAAAGAAACAAAGAAGCACAGATGAAGAAAGATAGATGCCATGCCAATTGAAATCAAGGGACAGAGAAACAGAAGCTGAAAAGATGCAAGGATCTTTGCAGAGCAGACAGCCTTCCCCTACAGCTAGACTCCTAAATTGTGAGAAAATAAATGTTTGTTAAAAACAACCATTTGGGGTATTTGTGATACAGCAGAACTAAGAAACTAAGACAATCATAAGTAATATTTATTTCTGAAGTCAGGGTTAATATTTAGAACATAAAGATTGCAGCCAATGAGTTTTCTTGCTTATAATGAATTAGGAAAAGATACAGTGAACTTACAGTAATTTAGCTTTCCTATTTCTGTTGTAAAAAAAGAAAAACTCTTTGTTGTTATATAAAGATGATGGAGAAGAGACTTCCAAGGAGTCATACCTGATATTTTCCATGTATCTTATGAACCTGATCACATCAGCATTGGTTTCTAGTGAATTCTTTCAATTTCATTTGTTCCCTAACTGAAACTTCTGGCATTGGTGACTCCTAGGGACCTTTTGCTGTAGAGGTCCCAGTATCTCCCTTGTTGAGTCCTTCTGAATGCTCTTGGGGCACTCATGTCATTACAGAGTGACTTTTCAATCACCACTTCCACAGTAAACTCAGCTGTGTCTCCAGAAAATCTCCTGTGGTAGCTATGGTGATCTTAAAGAACTAACCTAAAAATCTTCAGAGATAATTATTATGCATCAGGCACAAACCACTTTCTGGATCACAAGATGTGTGATGGAAAGGCAGGAGCAACATGAGGAGCAGCTGCAATTACAGTAAATAAAAAAAATATATATATGCATTATGTATGCATGTATAAAATTATTTGTGGATAACCTGGACTTAAAATAAAATTGAGACAAGTTATATGGATTTCAACCCTTAATGCCAATACATAAAATGGTGTTTCATGAGGAGCTTGAGAAGATTTTTGTAAAAAGTCCTTCATAAATAAATAAATAAATAAATTGTAATCTTTATGATGGAATTCTTCTTCACATTTTTCAAATAATAAGCTACATTTTAATGATGTTAGCTCACACAAGAAATTAATTAACCAGCTCAGTTTTAATAAGGAGTGAGTTGAACTTCAAAGCTAAATGTTTGAAGTTGGTAGGAATTGTGGACAACACTAGCTTCTTCTCTTTCATCATATTGTACCATTTCATTTACTCACCCTACACTTTCCATACACAAACAAAAATTTATTCCTCCAATAAACAAACTATAATTCTACCTTTGTACTTACTGCTCCCCTAGCCTGAATACCCTGCCCCATTTTCCTCATAGCTACTTCTCTCATTTTAATCAAGTGTAATTCAAATGTCACCTTAGCAAAGACTTTTGTCTGACCACTCTCTCAATAGCATCTCCACAAAATATTCCTTATCACCTTTCCCTTACCAGGTTTACTATGAAGAATTTGACATCAGCTTGATCTACTATAAATTTATTTGTTAGTTTTCTGTCTTCCCGATCAATAATGTAAGTCTGAGTAGAGTAAAATTTTTGTTATTTCTTCCATGCTATACCACTAAGATCAAATTTCTGCCTAGCATATAGCAGATGCTTATTAAATATTTACTGAACAAATACTAAACTAGTAAATTAATAAATAATGTCATTATTTCATTGTTGTTTTTGTTGTTGTTATGTGCTGTCGAGTCGGCCCCGACTCATAGCGACCCCTCCTTGGGTTTCCGAGGCAGTATCACTACGGAAGTAG
>NW_006921935.1:2109721-2110423 GCF_000298275.1 Orycteropus afer afer
AGTTCTTTCAGTTTGAGACATGCTGAGCGTGTTCTTCCTTTTTGGTTTTCAGACTCCAGGTCTTTGCACATTTCATTATAGTAATTGGCTTTGTCAAAGGAGTGTACCTATCTGGTCTAAATGTTCACTTTATACACCTGTCTGTTGTTTACCATAGGAATGAGTTCAATTCCAGGTCGAAGGGGTGACTAAGGGCCATAGTCTCAGGGGTTTTACCAGCCTCTATCAGACCAGTAAGCCTGATCTTTTTATGATTTTGAGTTTTCTTCCACATTTTTCTCCCAGTTTATCCATGATCTCCTATTGTGATCCTTTTTGAGTGGTTGACAGTGGTGGCCTTACCCCATCTACTTCTTCTGGTCTCAGGGCCATGTAGGCTGAGATTTGCATGGGTCACTAGTGCCTAATTATTTCCATGAGTCTTTGGTTTTCTCCATTATTCTTTGCTCCAGACCAGGGAAGAGCAATTGTTGTATCTTAGATGGCTTCTTTCAAGCTTTTAAGATTCCAATCGCTACTCAACAAGATAGGATGTAGAACAATGTTGTTGTATAATATGTTATGCCAATTAACCTTGATGTCTCCTGTGACCATGGTCCCTAGCCTGTTGGCCCTGTGGTTCACTTGGGGTGGTTGGCGGTGGCTAAGATGTTATCATAACATTGTCCCATTAGCTCTATCACATACTCTGGTAGCATAGTG
>NW_006921935.1:2110523-2115059 GCF_000298275.1 Orycteropus afer afer
CCAACCTTCCTTCCGAGGAGTGGCTGGTGGGTTTGAACCGCCAGCCTTCTGGTTAGCAGTCAAGTGCTTTAGCCACTATGCTACCAGAGCTCTTAGTCTTCTTAAATAACTTCGTTGACATGTAATATACACACAGTAAAGTTCATCTGTATGAAGTAAGTAAATTAATTTCTTTAAAAGGAATCAGCACAAAAGTAGTTCCTATGAGACAGAGGTTAAATATGTCCCTGATTTCCAGCCCTCCAAGTTGCTATACTACTTCTTCATCTCTAACAACAATTTTCCCTCCCTTTAGCACTCTTCCCACTGTAGGTTTCAATGCAATATCTTACTGAACTTAAGAAATGTATTTACAGTGGTGTATTAGGAAGTAACTCAGGATCAGGATCAACTTGGAAATAACGGGATACAATTCAGGGGACAGGATGCACAATCAGGACAGCTTTCAACCAGGACTGCTCTCTCTTGACTCCTTGTTCTAGCTGGCCTCTCTCTGGGCCTGGGGCATCTTTCTGCCTTCTACTACTACCATGTTGCCTGGGGGCCTGCACTTCTAACGTTTCAGCTTTGCCAATAGGCCTCACTGGGCATGGCTTCATACTACACCTCTTTGGGGAGAAGGAACTTCCCTTCTTTTCTTTTTGTCTGCCTTTCTAAAAAGAATTCTATCAGCTTGGCTTATAAGGAAGCTCCTTATCAATTTCAAAGCATAGCCTATTCAATCAGGCCATAAACTCACCATTCCCTTCTGGCCCCAGCAATGTTACAAATTCTTATTGAGTTACTATCAATCTATTTACTGGTAGATGACCAATTCCTTGAAAGACTGTGGCCCAGCCAATCAGCTTTGGTAGAATTATAACTCAAGGCCAGAAAGGTCATCTGTAAGAGAAGTCATGCAACTATCATAATAATCAAATTTTACAACATCTTCATCAGACCAAAAGAAATTTTCTGCCCATTAGCAATCACTCTCTATTCCCTCTGATACTTCCTTTTAATCCCAGGCAAATAGTATCTACTTCCTGTGCTTAGGGATTTACTTTCATTAGCTGGACTATATGAAGAGGAACATGGCATCAGGATCGGAGGAAGACTCATTAACAGCCTGCAATATGCAGACAGCACAATCTTGCTTGCTGAAAGTGAAGAAGACTTGAAGCATTTACTGATGATAATCAAAGTTGACAGTGTCCAGTCTGGATTACATTGCAACAGAGAGAAAACAAAAATCTTCACAACTCTACCAATAAGCAACATCATGAAAATAGAGAAAAGATTGAAGCAGTCCAAGATTTAATTTTACTTGAATCTACAATCAACATTCATGGAAGCAGTCAAGAAATGAGACATCTTATTGCACTTGGCAAATCTATTGCAAAAGACCTTCTTTAAAGTGTTGAAAAGAAAAGATGTCACCTTGAAGAAGCCTAGCCCAAGCCACAGTATTTTCAGTCACCTCATATGCATGTGAAAGCTAGACAATGAATAAAAAGAATTGATGCCTTTGAATTGTGGTGTTGGCAAATAATATTGAAAATACCATTGGCTGTCAGAAGAATGAAAATATCTGTTCTGGGATGCTCCTTGGAATCAAGAATGGTCAGATTTCATCTCATCTACTTTAGTCATGTGGTCAGAAGGGACCAGTCCTTGAAAAGGATACTATTCTTGGCTAAGTGAAATGTCAGAGAAAGAGGGGAAGACCCTCAACAAGATGAATTAACACCATGGCTACAATGATGGGCTCAAGCAAAGCAAGGATTATGAAGATAGCTCAGGGTAGGGTAGTGTTTCATTTTGTTGTACATAGGGTCTCTATGAGTTGGTTGACTCAACCAAATCTAACAAAAACAACAACAAATATTTTATATACATGATATCCTACAAAATGTGGCCTTTTGTGATTGGCATTTATAATTATGAGCATGCACTTTTTTGAATAAATTTGAAAGATATTATTTCTGTAACTGTACACATACATTCCTTATTTCAGGTGTAACAAATTACTACACATTCAGTGGCTTAAAATAACAAAAGTTTATTATCTTTCAGTCTGGAATTCAGGAGTCCAGTATAGATGATACTATGTTAAAGTCAATATATGGTAGGTCTACTTTACTTGTGGAATCTCTACCAAAGCATCTGTTTTCTTGCATTTTCCACCTTATAAAAGCTACCTGCATTCCTTGGCTCATGGATCCTTGCATCCGTCTTCAAAGCCCGCAACATGGTATATCCAAATCTCTTTTGCACTCTGACCATCCTGATGCCTTCTTGAACTTATGAGGACTCCTGTGAATCACCTGAATAATCCATAATAATCTTTTTATCACAAAATTGTTAATTACATCAGCAAAATCCCTTTTACCATGAAAAGAAATATTCCCAGGTTACAAGATTAGGACTTGGACATCTTTGAGTGTCTGTCGTGGGAGGGTGAGTGAGGCATTGTTCTGTCTACCACACTACATAATTAAAGGAAAAAAGAAAAATTAAACTTCACAACTTGTAATAATATTGTTCCAAAATATTTCATCACTACACAGTAGTATAACGAAGGAACACAGAAAATATAATTTTTTTTACTGCAACACACCTATTTAAAATCCATGCTTTTTAAAATGCATCAGAAAGAAAAGGAAATTATCTTTCTTATGATTGGTTTGTAAGTACACATATGTTGTTGTTATGTGCCATCGAGTCAGACCTGACTCATACCAACCCCTCCTTGGGTTTCCGAGGTCGTATCACTATGGAAGTAGATTGCCCAGTCTTCCTTCCGAGGAGTGGCTGGTGGGTTTGAACCACTAGCCCTTTGGCTAGCAGTCAAGTGCCTTAGGCACTACGCTATCAGAGCTCCTGTGTACACGTATATATCATATATATCATACATATTCTTCTCCTTGAACAAGATTTGCAGATTTTGGTATTTAAGTCACAATGTACCTAAATATGTTTGGAGTCTAACAAATTGCTGTTCATATGAGTATAGAATTATATTCTAAAAGTGAGATCTTGAGAGATTAGCTAGGCTTTACCTCATTTTTAAATTGCTAACAGGAGGTAGAAATAAAACAGCGACAACAATAATAACTGTAAAACAACCTGTCAACTTTGACTTCTATAATCAATGAAAATAGCCTTCAAAATTAAGGCAAAGCAAAGAGTATTTCAAACAAGCAAAAGCCAAAAGAATGTATCACTTGCAGACCTGCATTGCAAGAGCAACTAAATCAACTTCTTCAGACTGAAAGAAATTATCCCAGCAGGAGTCCTTGGGTAGCACAAACAATTAAGTGCTCAACTACTAACCGGAAAGCTGGAGGTTTGAAATCACCCAGAGGCACCTCTGAAGACAAGCCCAGCAATCTGCTTTTAAAAGGTCACAACCTTGAAAACCCTAGGAAGAAATTCTATTCTGTACATAAGAAGTCACTATGAGCCAGAATCAATCTGAGGGCAGCAATCAAGAAGATAAGATATGTAATTAGAAATGAACAGCACAGAAAAAGGTTAATAAGTGTGTGTGTAAATGTTTAAAATGAAAATTAAAATAATATTTTGTGGGCTTGTAAAATAAACCATATGGTTTACAGGTTCCTAGGTGGTGCAAACAGTGTGTGCTCCAAAACTAACATAAATGTTGGCAGTTCTAATGCATGCAACAACTCTTCAAAGGAAATACTGGTTATCTGCTTCTGTTAAGATTACGGCCCAGAAACACCTATGGAGTAGTTGTACTCTGTAATACGTAGGGTCAGTATGAATGGAATTGATTCCATGACAACTAACAACAACACAAATCAAAAAAGGCAGAAAGAATAAATGTAGGTAATTCACTGTAAAGTTGTATTTTCTAGGACATAGTAATAGTTTTAATTTAAGACAGCGTGCAATAAGCTAAGAACGCATTTCACAATTTTTCGATAATCAGTGAAGAAATGATGCTTATTAAATCCTTATTAGTGGAGAAATAAACATAATATTTTTTTCAATACAGTGGTTACACTGATATAACCTCTTACCAAACTTCAAAAAACAAACCAAAACCGAAAAAACCTCACTGCCATCCAATCAATTTTCAATTCATAGCGAATTTCTGACAAACCAAATCTTTAGTGAAGTTGATGGCACCCTCTTCCTTCCATGGAGTGTCTGGTGGGTTTGAACCACCAACCAACTATTTAACAGTCAAATGCCTTAGGCACTTCACCACCAGAGTTCCTTTAAACCTTATTTGTAGAGAGAAAATATTTATTAAAACCTTCATGAAATACTCTATTATCAATTCCAAATGTAAAAAAAAATTAAGAAATCTAATTATACAAAGTGATGGAACAGTTATGAATGAATTTTTTGCTTTTAAAAACTACAGGAGTTCTAGTGGCCTATGTGCCTAAGGCATTTGACTGCTAACCAGAAGGCTGGTGGTTCAAATCCACCAGCCACTCCTCGGAAGGAGGATTGGGCGATCTACTTCCACAATGATACCGCTTCGGAAACCCAAGGAGGGGTCACTATGAGTCAAATCGA
>NW_006921935.1:2118109-2122241 GCF_000298275.1 Orycteropus afer afer
CAAACCCACCAGCCACTCCTCGGAAGGAAGATTGGGCAATCTACTTCTGTAGTGATACTGCCTAGGAAACCCAAGGAAGGGTCACTATGAGTCGGGGCCAACTCGATGGCACTTAACAATAACAACAACAACATAGCACATACAAATATGTATGTAGAAATATCATCCACCAAACTTATATATGGTCATGTGTATATTCTCTTTTGCTGGCATATTTCTGATCATTTAACCTGTCTACCCATGTACCCACACATACATTAATGTTTATTATTGCTGACAAAGCAGTATTATGTATGTAAATGTCTTTATCATTGTTATCTGTATATTTTGTGCACCCCAATGTGTCTCTTTTTTTTTTTTTTTTTCCTTAGTGTTATTGTGTTGGTTACTAGTTTTTAGTATAGTGCCTTTCCCTTCACCCAACTCAATATTACCTTATTTCCCTTGCAATTTGCATTTTTTCCCTTCACTTTTCAGGAAAACTCCTTAAAACACTTGTCTTTATTTCTCAATTCCTCTCCTCCATTATGCCAATTGCTCGAGTCAGACACCTTAGGATCATGTTGAAACCTCTCCTTTTCTTTGTTTTACATACACATCGAAATCATCAGGAAATATGTTACCTTTCCCCAGCAAACAAACATCATCATCACCACTATTATCTCACTGGGATTAATACAATAGCCTCCTAATCAGTCTCTCTGGTTACAGGGTCAACCTGACAGTCTAAATGATCTCTTTAAATGTCAATTCTGTTATATCACTTCTCAGGTCAAAATCTTCCATGACTTCTATGGTGGTTAAGTCTGTGTCAACTTGGCTGGGCCTGGTTGAGTGGCTGGGCAGCTGGATGTAGTATTCCCCATGATGAGTCTGGTAATAAACTCCATGGTGGAATCTACTGTGAGCAGTTGTGTAGCTGCCTTAGGGATGTGGTCTGCTTCCTGTACATAAGGAGAAGCCTTCGGGAACGGTCTCTAAAATATGGCATGCTTGAACCCTGTATGTAGCCATATCATTATTCAGCAGCCTGCAATGCTCTGCCAACCTTGAAACTTTCAGTGGACTTAAATTAATGGCTTGCCATGTGGTTTGATAACATTGGGGTTGTGCCATTTTATTTTTCAATCTTGGGCTTGTTAGCTTCAGCATCCAGTAGCTTCCTAAGTGAAGAGATGCCTCTAGCTTCAGTGGGTGGGAGCAAGAGGCAGAGCTGAAGCCCAAGGCCAAAGGGCTTTCACCCAGCCCCTAGCGTCTAGCACTTTAAACTTAGACTTAAACCCTCCAAACTGGAAGAAAAGAGAATAAACCCTGTTTGTTAAGGCCATCGCATTTGTGGTATATTCTTGTCAAATCTGCACTAGGTAACCAGGATAACTTCCTATTTATTTTACTCGGAGAAAAGCCAAGACCTCTAAGTGGCCAAAAAGGTCAGAATATTGTCTATCCCTCATTTCTCTTGACCTTATTGATCTCTCTTTACCATTTGATCATTTTGCTAAATGAGCTTTTTCTTCATAGAGAGTATGTTCAAAGTATTGTCCCAGTGACTCTGTACTGGCCATACTCTGAGTGTGGAACTCATTCTCAGATATCTGCATCACTAACTCCCTCATTTCCTTTAATTCTTTACTCAAGAGTTTCCAAATGAAAAATCTATACTCACCAATCAATATTAAATTACAACTGATCTTCCCTCTTGCATTCCTGACCTCCCCCAACCTGATCTGTTTGTTTGTTTCAGCATTGAAAACGCCTCTATCGAAGAGCCAATGTAGATTGCCAATCTATTTCAGTGGCTTCAAATTATTGGGATGATTCTATGTGTTCCATCCAGGTCAACAGAGTGTCTCAGTGACTTATAGTCCAACTGGATTTAAACTATGATATCACCAACATCTTCTGATGTTTCCATATTACCTGAGCATGGGAAAGATGAGAACATGGGAAATTGTGTATGAGCTCTTGAATACTTTCACAAAGGCGTATTTGTGGTTGTATATACTCAAGGGGTTATGAAAAATCAATCGTCCATCTGTCTATGAGGGATAGTTGTTGTTGTTGTTATGTGCCTTCGAGGCGGACCCGAGTCATAGCGACCCCTCCTCGGGTTTCCGAGCCAAACTTCCTCTGAGGAGTGGCTGGTGGGTTTGAACCACCAGCCTCCTGGTTAGCAGTCAAGTGTCTTTGGGACGATGCTACCAGAGAACCAGGTATATTAGTGAAAACTAGAAATCTATCATGCCTTCTAGACTACAATATAATTTACTCATTTTCTAATTATTTTATGAACTACTCCTCTCCCCTATTAGAGTATTAGATTCACATAGATAGTGAATTTGAAGTATTTTGTTCACAAGTGCATCCAGCCAGATCAGCATTTCATTCAGTATGCAATGAAAACATTTTGAATATCCCAGAGTTCAAACAAATTGAATTACTTACAACTTCTTATAAAAGCCCTGTACTTTTTAAAACACTATAATTTTCATTGTGCTTTTCATCCTAGAATAAGCTTTTCTCCCCTTTTTCACATCTCCTAAACATTGTAGTATCTGTGCAGTAAAGAATTTATCTTTACCCTAAGAGAGGTTTGTATTTTGCCTTTGGCTTCTGGGAAGTAATCTCTAAATCTTTGGAATGTCATGCCTGATAGAAATGTCTTTGTTTACCTAGGTACCTTGGGTTACGACAGATAACCAAACCAAAACCAAACCCACTGCCATGAAGTCGATTCTGGTTCACAGTGACTTCTATGAGAAACTCCTGTGGGTTTCCCAGTCTGTAAATCTTTATGGAAGCCAACTGCCTCATCTTTCTTCTGCAGGGCTGCTAGGATTTCCAATCACCAGCCTTTCAGTTAGCAGCCCAATTCTTAAATTACAGCAGTACCCAATCTCCTTAAGACAGATAGGAACAATGTAATTTAGGGTGGAGATTTCTGGTAGTGTAGTGCCTAAGGCACTTGACTGCTAACCAGAAGGCTAGTGGTTCAAACCCACCAGCCACTCCTTGGAAGAAATATGGGGCAATCTACTTCCATCGTGATACTGCCCAAGGAGGGGTCGCTATGAGTCGGGTCTCACTCGATGGGCACATAACAACAACAACAACATGCTTTGCAGAGAAAGAGTTTAGTAAAGAAGAATCAACCATACTTTCATGGTACTGGAGACTAAGATTACCATGTGGACAATCAGCCATATCTATGTGATGGAACCCCAGTAAAAACCCAGGGTAGCAAAGCCCAAGTGAGCTTCTTGCTTGACAAGACTATGTATACTGTTATGCATTGTTACTAGAAGAAAATAACTCTGTTCCACAGTGATATCACCTTGGAAACCCAAGGAGGGGTCGCTATGAGTCATATCCAACTCGTTGGCAGGGGTATGATACCACCTGGAGAGGATATCTCCAAGTTCCACGCTTGATCCTCCCAAATTCTGCCTTAAGCATCTCCTCCATTATATGATTTTAATCTATATCCTTTCTTGTAATAAACTGTAATTTGAGTGTAACAGTTCTAGCAAGTTCTGTGACCCTATCTACTGAATTATGGAATCTGAGAACAGTTTTAGAAAATATTTAAACTTATAATTAATCTCAGAAGTGAGGCTGCTCTTATGGGCTATGTTCTCTCAAACTTTTTGCAGTTGGTAAGAAGTGAGAGCAGACTTGTGGAGTGTTCTTCAATACTACAACATTCAAGGTCCAAGTCATATCTGCCTTCTCTCTAGCATCTTTAATTTTACTAATTGCAAATAAAGGAGCTCTGGTAGCATAGTGCCTAAGGCACTTGACTGCTAATCAGAAGGCTGACAGTTCAAACCCACCAGCCACTCCTCAGAAGGAAGGTTGCGCAATCTACTTCCGTAGTGATATCACCTTGGAAACCCAAGGAAGGGTTGTTATGAGTCTGTCTGACTCGAGGGCACATAACAGCAGTTGCAAATAACCATCCTTTTTGAAATCCCATGATAATATTTTGCACATTTAATAGGATGTTGTTGTTGTTGTTATGTGCCATCGAGTCTGCCCCGACTCATAGCGACCCCTCCTTGGGTTTCCGAGGCAGTAACACTACGGAAGTAGGATTGCCCAACCTTCCTTCCGAGGAGTGGCTGGTGGGTTT
>NW_006921935.1:2122400-2123185 GCF_000298275.1 Orycteropus afer afer
GCGATCTACTTCCACAATGATACCGCTTCGGAAACCCAAGGAGGGGTCACTATGAGTCAAATCGACTCAACAGCAATGAGTTTGATTTGGTTTTTATGTATGTGTGTGTGTGTGTGTATATATATATATATATATATAACAAGTTGTGGTTTTTCTTTTCACTTATCAGCTGAATCTTTTAGTAAACAAAAGTTGATAATCTAATTTAGTAAAACACACCAACCTTTGCTATTGGGGTTTTTGCTTTATGGAAGGGAAATTGTTTCCTAAGTCAATGTTGTAAAGATATCCTCTTTGCTTCCAATGATACTTCTATTTTTCTAATAGATAATTCTTTGCATATAACTTGTCTTCCATTTCTGAGTACTGTGTTTTTGTGTTGTTTGTCTCTCTGTTACTTTTTTTTTTTTTTTTAAATCATGATTTGGGTGAAAGCTTACAGAGCAAATTCATTTTCCATACAACAGTTCATATACATTTTGTTTCATGACTTTGATTATAATCCCCATAATGTAACAGCTCTCTTCCTATTTCCTCTCTGTGGTTACGCTTTCTTTGTGTCCTTCTTTCCTATGCATTCCTGCCCTCTGAGCTATCTCTCTGCACAAGTACTGCCCGTCTAGTCTCCTATCCTTCTAAGGACTGTACCTGTTGTTGTTAAGTGCCGTCGAGTCGTTTCTGACTCATAGCGACCCCATGCACAGCAGAACGAAACACTGCCCGATCCCGCGCCAGCCCAACTATCCCTGCTATACTCGAGCCCATCATCACAGCCACTGTATCAA
>NW_006921935.1:2123285-2124881 GCF_000298275.1 Orycteropus afer afer
TGCCCAACCTTCCTTCCGAGGAGTGGCTGGTGGGTTTGAACCGCCAGCCTTCTGGTTAGCAGTCAAGTGCTTTAGCCACTATGGTACCAGAGCTCCTTTTAATAGGATAGTAATACTCAATATTTTGTCTGTAAAGGGTACCAGAAAAATTTTGCACAGAAGTTGTGGCAAGATGGTGGAGAAGGCAGACAAGCTACACAGACTCTCTGCAACAAAGCAATGAGAAAACCAATTGAAACAGAAGAAGATCCTGGAACCGTGAGCTTTGAAGGGAAGGATAAAGATATGGATTAAATACCAACTAGACTTGACTGCTAACCAGAAGGCTGGCAGTTCAAACCCAACAGCCACTCCTCAGAAGGAAGATGGGGCAATCTACTTCTGTAATGATACTGCCTCAAAAACCCAAGGAGGGGTCGCTATGAGTCAGGTCCAACTTGATGGCAAATAACAACAACAACAACAGAGCTCTGGTAGCATAGTGCCTAAGGCATTTGACTGCTAACCAGAAGGCTGGCGGTTCAAACCCACTAACCACTCCTCGGAAGGAAGATTGGGTAATCTACTTCTGTAGTGATACTGCCTCGGAAACCCAAGGAGGAGTCACTATAAGTCAGGTCCGACTCCACGGCACATAACAACAACAACAACAACAGTGAACCTGAGTGAAACACTGAGTAAGGAGACAGATGGAACTGTGGATTGCTGCTGTCTTGAGGGCACAACCATTTTGAATATTTCCTGAAAGCAACCTAAGAATCAGCTCTGCTCACCAAGGCACCATGGGCAAGGACTGCATTAGTATTTGATTACCAGAAGGCAGAACAGCGAGAAAGGGAAAGGGTGGATTTGTGGACTGCTGGCAACTTTTCTGAGGGTCCAGCCATTTTGGAAGTTTGCCACTCTCTGGCATACCCAATTTGAGTGTGTGTGGATGGCATTCTTGCTTGGACTGTAACCTGGTAGTGGGCTCCATCTGCCAAGGACAGCACAACAATCATACTGGAGACTGACAACTAGAGAGGTGCTCTCTTTGTTAGCAGGGGTGTGGCAACACCTCCCTCTGCCTCCACCCACCTTCTTGACCTGCATGGGTTCCATCCAGGTCTGTGTCCTGCAGAACATCTGATGCAGTGCCCCACCCCTCAAAGTTTTGTTTCTGTGTGTTTGTTTTTAAATTATTCTCATTATCTTCCTCCTCTCTTCTTCTTTTTCTTTTTTTCTTTTCCTTTTTCTCTTTCTTGTCTGTGGTTCTGGTTGTTTTTTATTTGTTTGTTTGTTTGTTTTGTTTTTCCCCCCTCTTGTCTTTCCTGGTTCCCTTCTTTCTTCTTTCTTTTGGTTCTTCCCAACCCTTCTTTCTTTTTCCTTTTGAAGTTTTCTCTATTCTTTCACTCTTGTTCTTTTTTCTCATTCCTCCCTCCCCAAATACTGTGGCTTTTTTTTTTTTTTTTTTTTTTTCTTTTTATCTTTCTTTTATCCTTTTGTAATATATTTTGAGAAATTTTCTTCTTATTTATTGCTTTTTTGCCCAAAAAAGTAATTATCCCTATTAGTGTAAGCAATTCTAGTTTTTGTTCTCTTGGTTTTGTTTTCTTT
>NW_006921935.1:2124981-2134792 GCF_000298275.1 Orycteropus afer afer
CAACCCTTCTTTCTTTTTCCTTTTGAAGTTTTCTATCTTCTTTCACTTTTGTTTTTTTTTTTCATTCCTTCTTCCGAAATAACTGTGTCTTTTTTGTCTTTTTTTTTTTTTTTTAGTTTTCTTTTATCTTTTTAAAATCTATTCTGGAACTTTTTCTTCTTATTTATTGCTTTTTTGCCCAAAAAAGTAATTATCCCTATTAGTGTAAGCAATTCTAGTTTTTGTTCTCTTGGTTTTGTTTTCTTTTCATTTTTTGGGGGGGTGGTCTAACTGAGTGGGAGATAGCAACGGTTCACACACAACTCAACCATCATTCTTACACATCCTACAGCCACACCCACTGAGTTACAACCACCACTTGCTTTCTCACCAACTGATCAGTGATATAACTAATACAAGTTCAACTCACCCTCAACTGCTCTTTATGAACTGCTAACAGAGATCTGTACACAAACTCAATCTCTGTCACACACATAAGGAGAAAGATGGTGAGTGCCTGAGTGCTAAAAACTAGCAAATAGAAGAATAAAATACCCTGCTCACACAGATATATAAAAACAAAATAAAAGGGAAAAATTAAACCCTGAATGAATCACACCAACATACACAAATTAAACCTAAATACAACACCATCACAATGTCTTAGAGACAACAGACCATAAATGTCATAAAATAGTAGAAACAGGGACCAGGATAAAAATCCAGAAAACATCCCTAGAAAGAAGCAGTATTGGAACTCCTTGATAAAGAATTGAAAATAATTTCATTTGGGTACCTTCAATGGATTGAGAGACAGATGAAGGAAAACAATGACAAATTTATGGAAAACATACACAAAACTCTAGAACAATTTAGGAAAACAATACAAAAACAAATTAACAAAATTAATAAAAAATTAAAAATGATACAATAACAATAAATAGAAAGCCAGAAGATTAATATTAAGATTTCAGAAACAGATAACACATTGAATGGACAAAGGAGTACAATTGAATCAATGGAAGACAGAATTAATGAGATCGAAAACAAATACCTCAATACTGTTTTATTAAGGGATCAATCAGACAAAAGATCAAAATAAAATAAAGAAAGCCTAAGGTTCATGTGGGGAGTTTTGGTAGCATAGTGCCTAAGGCACTCAACTGCTAACCAGGAGGCTGGTGATTCAAACCCACCAGTCACTCCTCGGAAGGAAGGTTGGGCAATCTACTTCCATAGTGATACTGCCTCAGAAATCCAAGGAGGGGTCACTATGAATCAGGTCCGACTCAATGACACATAACAACAACAAGATTCATGTGAGATACCATCAGAGGTATAACTGGAATTCGAGAACAGGAAGAGACAGATAAAACCTCAAACAAGTTGTCAAATATTTGTTGGAAGAGAATTTCTCTAATATGATGAAAGATGAGAATATATGCATTCAAGAAGTTCAACACATCCCAAAAGCATAGACCCTAAAAGAAAATCATCAAGACATATCATCATCAAACTCACCAAAACCAAAGACAGAGGAAGAATTCTGAAAGCAGCATGGGAAACATGAAAAGTTACATACAACAACCAACCAATAAGACTAACCTCTGATTTCTTGGCAGAAAACATACAGCCAAGAAAGCAATGGAATTATATATACAGAAAACCCTGAAAGAAAAAAAAAAAAAATTCCAAATGAAGAATTATATTCCAAGCAAAAATGACTATCAAATATAAGGGTAAAATTACGAGATTCCCAGATAAGCAAAAATAAAGGGAATTTGATAAAACCAGACCAACTTTACAAAAGATGCTAAAGGAAGTCCTTCGGACTAACTGATGATTACTAACACACACGATGACATAACCCAGAAACCAACCAAGTTATAGAAGTATCCAAAGTAAAATAAGCTTACAAGACTGTAAACAGGGAACCAGAGACATCAATTGGTAAATGATGGCAACTACAAACCAAAAAGAGAGAATAAATACTGTAGGTACAGAACTTCTAAATGATGAGAAAGTCAAGACAATTGTGACATAGAACAGACTGTTTTAAACTTGGAAAGAAAATTATAAATTACAAGATAACCTCAAAGGTAAATAATAAACCTTTGCATCAAAATAAAAAAAGAGGACAAAGACAAATACTTAGCAAATACTAAAACATTACCAATGAAAGAGATGATAATATAACTCATGAACAAAATGAGCTTAGCACAGAAAATTATGTGGAAGAAAGAAATCAGCAACACCACAACAAAACATGTGACAAAATGACATCAATGAATTAATACTTGTTGATAATTACACTGGATACAAATGGATTAAATACACCACTCTAGTGACAGTGAGTTGCAGACTAGATAAGAAAACATGACTCATCAATTCGATGTCTACAGGAGACTCACCATAGACACAAAGACAAAAATAAACTAAAAATCAAACTTTGGAAAAAGATATACCAAGTAAATGAGAACCAAAAGAGAGCAGAAGTGGTGATATTAATTTCTGATAAAGTAAACTTTAAGACAAAAATAACCATAAGAAGCAAGGAAGGACATTATATAATGATTGAAGAATCAGTTGAACAAGAGTACATAACCATAATAAACATCTACGCATCTAGTGAAGAGCCCCAAAACACATAAAGCAGGCTTTAATTGAATTGGAAAGACAAATAGATGACTCCACAGTAATACAGTGCCTAAAGCTTTTGACTGCAAACCAGAAGGTTGGCATTTCAAGTCCACCATCAGCTCCACAGAAGAAAAAAATGGGGCAATCTACCTCTACTAAGATGTATGCCTCAGAAACTCAGTGGTGGTTGTGATGAGTCTGAGTCAGAATTTGAATTGATAGAAGAGTTCTGGTAGCATAGTGCCTAAGGCATTTTGACTGCTAACCAGAAGGCTGGCAGTTCAAACCCACCAGCCACTCCTTAGAAGGAAGACTGGGCAATCTACTTCCATAAAGATATGGCCTCAGATACCCAAGGTGGGGTTGCTATAAGTCAGAATTGACTTAACAGCAGTGAGTTGGCTTTTGTTTTGTTTTGTTAAATACAACACTTAAAAAAAAAAAAAAGAACTGGAAATAAACTCAACAAAGATGGAGAAGAACTAAACAGTATGATCAACCAACATGACCTTAAAGACATCTACGGAACACTTCACCCAACACCAGCAAAATATACACTCTTTTCCAGCACACATAGAACATTCTCCAGGATAGACTATATGTTCAGCAATGATGCAAGTGTCAATAAATTTAAAGACATTGAGATACTGCAAACATCTTCTCAGATCACGATGTTATAGAATTAGAAATCAACACTAGGAAGATGAACAGAAAAAGAGCAAACACATGGAAACTGAATAACACCCTCCTCTAAAAATTACTAGGAAATGGAGGAAATAAAAAAAAAAAAATCCTTGAATCAAGTGATAAGGAAAACACAACATACATAAATCCCTGGACACAGCAAAAGCAGTGATCAGAAGGCAATTTATAGCAATGTATGCACACATTTAAAAGAAGAAAAGTCAAAATAAACACCTTAACCTAATCTCTCCAACAATTAGAAAAAAGATCAGCATAAAAAACCTACAGTCACCAGAAGATCAGAAACAAAAAAGATTCAAGCAGAAATAAAAAGAAACAGAAAATAGAAACATAAAAGAAAATAATCAACAAGACTAGAAGTCAGTTCTTTGAAAAAAAATTAATAAAATTGGCAAACTTAATAAAGGAAAAGAAGAAGATACAAATAACATGAATAAGAAATGAAAGGAGAGACATCACAACATAACCAACAGAAATAAAAATAATATCAGGATACTCTGAAGAACTTTAGGAGCTCTGGTAGCATAGTGGCTAAAGCACTTGACTGCTAACCAGAAGGCTGGCGGTTCAAACCCACCAGCCACTCCTTGGAAGGAAGGTTGGGCAATCCTACTTCCGTAGTGATACTGCCTCGGAAACCCAAGGAGGGGTCGCTATGAGTTGGGGCCCACTCGACGGCACATAACAACAACAACAACAACAACTGAAGAACTTTACTCCAAGAAATTTGAAAACCTAGGTGAAATACAGTGGTGGCAACTAGTAACAACACTAAATACAGTCAATTTGGATAGGAAGTAACTTGGATAAAAGAAATTATTTTCCCTTAAATTTATTCTTCCTTTCTCCCACAGAAATGGGGTTTTATCCAGACATTTAGCCAACCAGCTAAATAAACTGTATGTCCTTAACTTAGCACATGTGTCTTAAGTTTTCGCCAGTGGTGTGTAAGTGGGCACATTGTGAGGTACTTCTGGATCATCTACAACTTCACTTAAAGGATATGCCTTGGTTGCTCCTTTTTCCCCTCCCAATAAAAGTAAAGAATCAATTCAGTTTAGCCTCTGTAGATAAGGATATTATTGCATAGCTAAAACACAAGAGAGAATCTAATTACCTGAATACATTTGTGTAGCAGACCTGTCAAAAACCCAACCAGCAGGACTTACAAAGACATAAAGACAGAAATACAACCTATTTGTGTTTATTTTTTTTTAATTTTTAGGTCTTTTATTACAGTAGCAAAGAGTGTTACTTTACTAATATAAAAGGTGACATCACAAGTGAAGAATTCAGGGAACTCAAGAGTATGCATAGAATATTCAAACTAAATGAAGAAAATGGGTTTTATTTATCCAGGCTCAGAGTAAAGGGTTTTTACAAAACAGTCTTCACTCTACTCAACTTGCTTTGGTTAGTTCAATCTTCCTTTTTTTTTTTTTTTTCCATATCTCAAATCAAGCGTCACATACTCAGAAAAATATATCTGCCATCTCTTCATCCAAGTCAAAGTTAAATAACTCCATATTATAACATCTGTTCATTCCATTGTCGTTGTTATGTGCCATCAAGTCAACTCAAACCCACAGTGACCCCATTCAAAACAGAATGAAACACTGGTCAGTCCTGCAGCATCCTCCCAATCCTTGCTATGTTTGAGTCCATTGTTGCAGCCAGTGGGTCAGCCCATCTTGCTGATTGTCTTCCCCTTTTTTGATGACCCTCTACTTGCCAAACATGATATCCATCTCCAGGGACTAGTCCCTTCTGATAACAGACCAAAGCAGATAAGACTAAGTCTGGCCATTCTCATCTCTAAGGAGCATTCTATTAGTACTTCTTCCAGAACAGATTTGTTTGTTCTCTGGCAGTCCATGATATTTTCAGTATTCTTTGCCAACACCATGATTCAAAGGCATCAATTCTTGTTTGACCTTCCTTACTGTCTAGTTTTAACATGCATATGAGGCGATTTAAGTACTATGGCTTGGGTTAGGTGGACCTTAATCTTCAAAGTGACATCTTTGATCTTCAACACTTTAAAGTCTTTTGCAATAGATTTTCCCAGTGCAATATGACATCTGATTTTTTTATTTCTGCTTCCATGGATGCTGATTATGGATTCAAGTAAAATGAAATCCCTGACTACATCAATCTTTTATCCATTTATACTGATTTTGCTTATTTATACAGTAGTGAGGATGTTTTTTTTCCCCTTTTTATTGAGGTGTAATCCATAGTGAATACTATAATCTTGATTTTCATCAGTAAGTGCTTCAAGTCATCTTACTTTGGGCAAGCAAGGCTGTGTCCTGCATATCACAGGTTTTTAATGAGTCTTCCTCCAATACTGATGTCAAATTCTTCTTCATGTAGTCCTGCTTCTCAGATTATTTGCACAGCATAAAGAATAAAGGGAAAGCCAGGAACAGAACAACCAGGAAGCAGGATCCAGGTAAGGGGAGGAGACAGACCCCACCCAAGAGGCAGGCAGGAAGGAAAGCTGGGCAGGGGAGGTTTTGAACAGCTGAGTGATGAACTTCTCTGTCAGTTTGTCATACTGTGGTAGCGTGCATGTTGCTATGAGTCTTGAGCCTGTTCCACCAGTGTTTCCAACTCCAACAGGGTTGCACATGGTGCACAAGTTTCAATGCAGCTTATAGACTGAGACAGACTAGGAAGAAAGAAGAGACCATCTTCTTCTCAAAGAATCGGCCAAGGAAAACCTTATGAATAGCAGAGAACCACTGTCTGATACAGTGCAGGAAGATGAGCTCTTTAGTTTGGAAGACACTCAAAATACGGCTGGGAAAGAGCTGCAACATCAGAGTAGAACCAACCTTGATCATATGGATAAAGTAAAGCTCTCAGGACCACCATTTGCTAATGTGTAATGTGGCATGACTCAAATTGAGGAGAAACAGTTGCAAACATCCATTAATAATTGTAACATGGAATGGATTAAGTATGAATCTAGGAAAATTGGAAATTCTCAAAAATGAAATAACACACATAAAGATTGATATCCTAGGCATTAGTGCGTGATATGGTCTGGTCTTGGCCATTTTGAATAAGATAAGCATATGATCTACTATACCAGGAATGACAATTTGAAGAGGAATGGCGTGGCATTCATCATCACAAAGGATGTTTCAAGACCTGTCCTGCAGTATAATACTGTCAGTGATAGGATAATATTCATATGCTTGGCTTGTGCAGTGTAGTAAATTACATAGTGTGGCTTTTCTAGCCATGAGACTTTGTAAACTCCATGGTAGAATTTGCCATGAGAAACTGAGTAGCTCCTGATTGTTAATGTTATCCACCTGGGGTATTTCTGTTGAAAATGGCACTAAGGAATCTTCTTAAAAGTTCTCTCTCTCTCAAGTGTATAGAGTTCTGATGTTGGGATTGGTTAGTGGTCACTCTGCCAGGCTCAAAAGGAGCCCTTCTAGAGGCAGAAGGAGTTTCTGTGACTGCTGGCTGAGAAAGATATTCTGGTAAGAAAAACACTCTCCTGAGAGACATGAGAGACACACGCTGCTGAGAGAGAGATACAAGAGACACTCACTGCTGAGAGAAACCTCAAGAGACATACATGCTGAGAGTCTGAGAGAGATGGTGAACTGCAAGAGACTGACTGTGTTCCTGAAAATGAATTGTAGCCTGTTGCTTCCCTAATAAACCCCATAATCTGTGAGTCCTGTGTGGCCACTGGAGCGAATTCTTGAACCCAGCCAAGAGGGAGTGGGTGTTGGGGAAGGAACAGTTGGTGTCAGGGTTGATGAAAGAAGAAGCATGTCTGGCCTCACAGGAATAAGCCTTGGGCTACTGATGGTAATTCTGTCTTCCTCTTGTGGGGTTAGAGGAGGTCAGAAGATGTGGCCTTCTTGCCTCTTTGGCAGCCTGCAAGGAAGACCAGTTAATACTTCTATTGTTTGAATTTATGCACCAACCACCAATGCCAAAGATGAAGAAATTGAAGATTCAAGGATAATAGGTTTAATATTCTTTGGTTTATATAGTTTTATATTTACTTTCCATATAAAACTAGATTTTAATACTGGTAAAGATCTATGTTCAATATATACTTTATACTCAATTTCACGTTTAATAACTCAAGCATAATAGAATCTTAGACATTCAACCTGTGAATATTTTTTGAGAAGGATATGAAACAATATATGACTACTCATGTCAATTTCCCCTTATTGCAAATTTTGCTTATTGAACAAAATTAATGAATTCAAAATTCATTAAACCTATGAACTATTAAGGAATATTGTAATGGCAGCATGTAGCTTTTAGAATTACTTATTTTAGCATTTTCCTCTAAGCTGCTTCTTAAATATTGTGTAACCTCTGGGTATAAGATTTATGGCACTGTGCATCTTAACTTCAGACAGACTGCAAATTCTTGTGTCCTCTGGATGATTTCTTTTCTAAAAACCATATATAATGCTACTAAGAGGTTATCATAAAAATTACCTAATTTATGCCTACACTATACAATCTCTTAAAATCTGTATTTTTGTATTTCTTTACATTTCAAAGTGAGCAATTTCATAAGGAAGTATATTTTGGATAGTTTCATTATGTAACTGTTCAGTCATACTTAGATTTTTCAAACGTAGGCTCATTTATCTCATTTTGAAACCAATAAACTTATCTATGTGGAATAGCATTGTTATTTTTGAGGGCAACCAACTAAAACTGCTATTTAGGCATTATATATGACTCACTATTCTAGCTATAATAACATTTTTATTTTTGATAAAAATTCCCAGCAGCCTTATGACAACTAATATAAAAACTACTGAAGCAATCATTTATATAAGTTCAGAATACATTTTTAACAAATCAGTATGGAACTTCCATTACTTTATTTAAAGATCTAAAATATTTTGAAGGATTTCACTATTTGTGGTCCTAAAGCTACAGACTCCTTCCTATTTCTTAATGTTGTTGTTGTTGTTATGTGCTGTCGAGTCGGCCCCGACTCATAGCGACCACTCCTTGGGTTTCCGAGGCAGTATCACTACGGAAGTAGGATTGCCCAACCTTCCTTCCGAGGAGTGGCTGGTGGGTTTGAACTATATATATATAAAGGGCATAAATGTTAGTCTTATATACCACATGAAACACTCTCCCCAAACTCAAACACACCACCAGCACAGGCTCAGAGAACTGCAAAAAAATGTAAAATACACCCACATGGGATCAATTCAAATCTTTCTCTAGGAAATTTGGAATGGAGATAATACAATGCTGAGTCAGTTAGCTAGGCATGATTGACCTATAAGTCTATATCCTCCTTATGTTTCTTGAGATCTTCATGTTGGGAATGTTTTGATAGGCCAAATCTTAACATAAGCAGCCCTATACAGAAAGGATACTGGGAAATATCTCTATGTTAACTATTGAATAAACATAAGTATAAATAAGTTAACCTTTAAAATAGTCCCTAAACAGTCTCTAAAACAGTCTCTAAACTGCCCACTATGTACAAATCATGGAACTACATACTCTAACAAAAATGAAAAACATAACTTTTCTATTTTGAAAAATATGCCCTTTATATAAATAGAACTTAAACAAATATCAAATAACAATATGAGAACCTCATACTTCTTTGTTTGGGAGCCTCTTAACACCCTTAACAATAGTGAGAATCCCAAAGAGCTTTTGTTATGTAGGTTATATCTATTGATGTTTATTGTATTAGATGTTCAAGCTCAGAAATTTTAAAATAGGTATTAATCATCTTTAAATAATGTAATTCATACATAATGATAACAAAAGTAAATTTTCTGAGAATAGTGGTATTGTTTTATATTTTTGCAAATATTTTTAACGTTTGGCTAAATAGAAGACAGCTGAACTCTATTGTGTCTGCACTCAATATGTTGAGACATGGTTTTAGGTTGAAGAGAGGGCCTCTACTATTTCAAATATGTATCTTCTTCATATATATTAGACCTCTTTAAAGAGTCTCATATATGGTGAAGGCCTGAAATTAAAACTTATTATTATTTGCTGCCTTAACATATAAAATTTGAGAGGGCCGAAAGTGGCCTAATTTCATGTTACCCTACCCACTGATTCAACGGATAAGTTTCCTAGCCAAACATCTCTCTTTATCAGAGGGCCAAAGCATAGTTCCTACTTATCTTTGAGTGTGCTAAAGTTTTTGTTCTTTTCTAGATCATAGATCATTTAGACAAGCCAGTCACATTATCCCACAATAACCAGTAGGCTTCTCACCCTGGTAATCCAGCAGACACCCTACCATTTTGATACAACAAAGCCTGCCTCCCATAGACCCTAGTTTCTCACTCTGTTCCCAGGTTTAACCAACATGTGTGGAATGTGGTGTTCTCCTTCCCTATGCTGTGAAGGAGCTCTGGTAGCATAGTGGCTAAAGCACTTGACTGCTAACCAGAAGGCTGGCGGTTCAAACCCACCAGCCACTCCTCGGAAGGAAGGT
>NW_006921935.1:2135637-2141407 GCF_000298275.1 Orycteropus afer afer
CACTTTCACCCAGCCCCTAGAGCCTGGCACTTTGAACTTGGACTTAAAGGCTCCAAATTGTAAGAATAAACTCCTGTTTATTAAGGCTATCCCATTTGTGGTATATTTCTTGTCAGAGCAGCACCAGGTAACCAGAACAACTGGTTACTAAGCAAAAGGCTGGAAGTTCATGTCCTTCAGAGGTGCATCAGAAGAAAAGCATGGTAATCTACTTTTAAAAAAAATTGCTCATGAAACACAGTCCGACTCTGGCCCACGTGGTGTCAAAGTTGATTCAAGGACAATTGGCTTATCCATATTAACACTGTGAAGTACATAAATATTAATCTCAATTTTTAAATAAAGTATGGGGATGAATTCTAGACATGATCATTAAGTGGCAGGATCTATACCCAAATGTTTTTATTGTCCGTTTGATTGATCACTCGTTGGTTTTCCAAGGAATTTTTGGTGATGCAGTAAGATTGCAATTTCCAAACTTGGGTTTGAATCCATGTTTGACCTTGGACACTTACATTAGCATTTTATAAGCTCACTTCCCTCATAAGTAATAGAAATTCCAATAGGGCTGACTCTGGAATTTATATTGCTGGTTATTGACTCGTGATATGTTCTTAAGACATGGTCTGGCACATGATGATTGTTCAGTAAATGTGAAGATAAATATTATAAATAAGATAAATATTATAAAAAGCATGTTTCACTATATGACTTTACCTGTAAGTGTTTTAGATAAACCCTGGGAAGAATTTAAATACATTGACAGGATAATCTTCATGATTTATTTTGTGAAAGGATAGTTACAGGGCTTGCCATGTAACTTGCAAAATTTTAACTGACAGGAACTATCTCTACTCAATATGTTATAAGAGCAAAATTGCATTCTTAATTTTGTTCACTTTAGTCAATATCTTAATCTACTTCCCGAAACAAGTTAATACTTAGGGAAAAAAATGTCTTTGAAATCTTAAAATTTTCAACATAGTACTTTTTTCATTTGGATTGATGTTTAGATCTATTTAAGAATTAAGCCACATGATAGACAGATTTTTATATCATTTGTTTACTTTATTTGCATATTTATCTCCACAGAGTGATCACAACTCAAAAAATATATTGCATTTACAGGAAGAAATAAAAATTGATATTTTTATTATTGAGTAACACATTCAGTCAATTTAGTAAATAATGTTGATTACCACTTTTTTTCTGCTCTGAAAATCAAAACTCACAGGGGAAAAAGTAATTACATGATGCTAATCCTTTAAATGCTACAATTTTTACCAATTACTATTTAAGAAAATGAATTTTAATTAAACATATTTTAGCTCATATATCAAAGAATGAAAAATAAAGAAGGTGCCAACTGTTAAAATTATGTGGCAGAGGGTTTATATAAATCCACTGCCAATTCTGACTCACAGTGACCCTGCAGGACAGAGGAGAGCTACCCCTGTACCATTTCCAGGGTGTAAATCTTTATAGAAGCAGATTACCTCATCTTTCCCCAACAGAGAAGGTGGTGGGTCCAAACCACTGATCTTTTGGTTAAGAGCCAAATGCCTTAACCACTGCTCCACTAGAGCTCCTACTTAGAAATATATTCCAATACATTTCATTTAAAATTCTTACAGACACTGGTTGCCCCATCTTTCTTCCACAGAGCAGCTGGTGGATTCAAATCAGTGAACTCTGAGTTAGCAGCCAAATGCCTTAACCACAACAGCCTAATCCTAGTAAGAGGATACTAACTTTGTGTGTTAAAGTTTCCATTACATTGTATAATCTTAGGGAAAAAAATAATAATAACACATAGGAAGCAATTCTTATAAAGAGGTAAAGTAATTTATACAGAGATTATCGCTTACCCAAAAACGTTATACAACAACCTTTCAACCTCATATATGCATGTGAGAGCTGGACAATGAATAAAGAAAACCGAAGAAGAGTTGATGCTTTTGGGTTGTGGTGCTGGTGAAGAATGCTGAAAGTACTGTGGGCTGGTAAAAGAACTATCAAATCTGTCCTGGAGGAAGTGCATCCGAAATGTTCCATGGAAGCGAGAATGGCCAGACTTCTTCTCACCTACTCTAGTCATGCTGTCAGAAGGGACTATTCCCTGGAGAAGGATGTCATAGTTGGTAAGGTGGAAGGTTGAGTAAAGAGGGGAAGGCCCTCACTGAGACAAACTGACACAGTGGCAGCAGTGATGGGCTCAAGTATAGCAGGATCATGGAGCTGGCGCAGGATCAGGCAGTGTTTCATTTTGCTGTGCATAGGGTTGCTATGAGTCAGAGATGGTTCAACAGCACCTAACAACAACAACTGTCCAGCCTAGGATTGCAACATTTAAGGTGATTTGAACATTTATACATCACGAAGTAAAGGCGTACTGAATAATTTCCTAAAGGAGATGGTTTCCAAATGGACAGCAAGACAATTAATAGAAATTAGAGAGAAAGAAAGTAACTTTGATTGTGTTACACTCTGAATTGTGTTCCCCAAAATTCCATACTGAGATCTTTACGTGGCCCAGCCTGTCTACGCTCAGCTGGTAACCCAAAGGTTGCTGGTTCAATCCCAAAGAGTGGTATCAGGGAAGAACTAAGTCAAACCTGTTTCTATAAAGTTTCTATAAAGATTACAGCCAACTTGACTCTGCAGCCCATGAAGTCTCTCCAAATGAACACATAAACTAACAAATGCCCCCCAAAATAAATATTGATGTCCTAACTTCTGTATCTGTGAATGTGATCCTCTAGGAAATAGGGTTGTCTTTTGTTATGGTAAAGATGTCAGACTTGAGTAGGGTGTTTCTAAAGCTAATTGTTTCTGAGTGGCTTCTTGTAAGGGTAAGTACATTTACTCATCACTTACACACTATCTTGTTATGCAATATTTCACATTTAAGTCAATAGCAAAAATTCTACTATCTGACTGTTCTGCACAAATCATAATTCAGAGGTATCAATTTTTCCATGGTCTTCCATATTCACTTTTCAGCTATTGCATGCATAAGGGTCAATTGAAAATACCATGGCTTGGATCAGACACACTTCAGTCCTTAAAGTGACATATTTTTATTTTTATTTTTATTAAGACATCACTATGCAAACTGCAATAAATGTATCTCACAGACTCAGTTTATCATCAGAATGTATAAGATCAAACAGAATACATTTTTTGAAAGTCCTGAGCTTGACAAGACAAAGGTATGGTAAGAAATTTTGGAATTATGGACAGAGCATGTTATGAATAAATACAAGGAAGCACAAAGGATATACTAAAGGGATACTTTTTCCTTCAAAATTTGCTTTGTTTTCTTTTGTTTTTTATTTAGTTGGTTTTGTTTGTTTGTTCTCTAGAGTTAATGTAAAATGGGAGTAGTTAGGGGCATATGCCTTGTAATTCATACATTCATTACAGTCTCAGAGGCACTCTTTTCAAACAAGTATCTTTTATCTCTTAGAGGTGTGTGCTGTATTATCTTCAGAAAACTTATTTGATTATACCTTTGTGGCCGTTTACTTCCTCTTAAAATTAAGGAAAACACCACAAAATATTCTGAAACACCACAGAGTTAATTGAAAAAACAATAATTCAGAATTTAACAAATTTAACCTACTATCTGAAAATTTAAAATAACAAAGCTCTAAAATGTACTCTCAGATTCTCTTTAGCACACAGATTTCAAAATCCTACAGGCAGGGACTCTCTGCTCCATTTGATACCTACAACACCTAACAAAACGCTTGATTCAAAAAACAATCCATGTTTTATTAATATCATCACATGTTAAAAGACTAAAAAGGAGAAAAGAGAAATGAGCCATCTTGTTGTCATAGCAACAAATTAAAATAATTCAAAGCAATAATTTAATTTCTTCTTGGTTAAGGCTTCGTAATATATATATATACACACACACACACACACACACATACATATATGCACATATATTTTCAGGAGTAGTATATAATTCATGATGTTTGGCAAAAAATTTCTTACATGTCTGAGGAGGTTTTTTTTTTTTCCTCTTTTCTTAGTATATGTGTGTGTGTATGTCTATATGTACTTGCATGTGTGCACACATATGCATGGACACCTACTTTTGTTCTTTATATTTATTTTTTTTTTTTTCTTATTACGAATTCTGGTGGCGCAATGCCTAAGGCATTTAACTGCTGACCAGAAGGCTGGAGGTTCAACCCCACAAGCCACTCCTTGAAAGGATGGCACATAACAACAACATACCTTGCAAAGAGGAGCTTTGGTGCCATAGTGTTAAAGTTTCAGCTCATAACCAAAAGATCTGAAGTTCAAACCAACAGGCCGCTTCGTGGGAGAAAGATGAGGCAGTTTTCTTGTAAAGATTTACAGCCTTGGAAACCCTGGTGTTGTTGTTATGTGCCACTAGTTGGACCTGACTCATAGTGACCCCTCCTTGGGTTTCTGAGGTGGTTATCACTACGGAAGTAGAGTGCTCAACCTTCATTCCAAGTAGTGGCTGGTGTGTTTGAACCGCCACTAACCTTCTGATTAGCAATCAAGTACATTAGGCACTATACTACCAGAGCTCCTACTCTGCCCCAAAGGGTCACTATTAGTCAGAATTTACATGATAGCAGTTGGTTTAGTTTTTGTTTCCATACCTTGTAAATATGGGAGGGGAAGAAGATGTATGTTACTGAAGCCTGAGTAATGCATGGGCTCCTTTTCATGACTAAAAAGAAAATAATTCTTATCCAGGTATTAATTTAAATTATTATAGAGCAGTTGTTGTTGTTATGTGCCATCCGGTCGGACTCGACTCATAACGAACCCTCCTTGGGTTTCCAAGGCAGTATCCTATGGAAGTAGATTGTCCAATGGTCCTTCCAAGGAGTGGCTGGTGGGTTTGAACCTCCAGCCTTCTGGTTAGCAGTCAAGTACCTTAGGCACTACCCTACCAGAGCTCCTATTATAGAGTAGTAATCATATTTATGAAAACATAAATCTAGGAATAAACTCTAAGTTCTTCTGGGATTTATAACTATAAAACCAAAGGGAATTTACAAACTAACTGCAAGCATAATTACAAAACAGTAAAATTAAAATTAACAACATAAATTTGAAGTGTTAAATTATGTTTTGTTGTGAATAGTAAATTTCCAACCACAATTTATATATAATATGATTTCTATAGTAAACATGTCTGTTGAGTTCCACAGTCCTACTCAACATTGAACCCTGCAATGACTCTATATCTTTCTTTTTTTCTTACTTTTAAGGCACTACCAATTCTATGTTCCTGCTGTATCTTGTAGAAAAATTTCAGGATTCACTTACAAAAAAAATTTTTGATGTGGATATTCCTTTTTATTTTTGTTAACCTTTCATAATTAAATCACTATTGCTTGGAGCCAGTGAAATCATAAACACCCATACCACCCACAACCATACCACCCACACAACAGACCTGCACTTGTTTTAAGATAGTTATACAAATGATGCAGAATATGTTTATATAAAGTCGCTGTTAAATACTTTTCATAATGAAAACATAATTAAAATGGTTGCTAGGTGCCACCGAAATGGCTCCAACTCATAGCAACCCTATGTAAAACAGAACGAAACACTGCCCAGTCATGTGCCATCCTCACAATCCTTGTTATATTTGAGCCCATCATTGCAGCCGCTGTGTCAATCCACCTTGTTGAGGGTCTTCCTTTTTTTGCGTGACCCTCCACTTAACCAAGCATGATATCCTTCTAAAGGGAATGGTGCCTTCTTA
>NW_006921935.1:2141507-2145115 GCF_000298275.1 Orycteropus afer afer
CCAAGCATGATATCCTTCTCCAGGGAATGGTGCCTTCTTAAAATATGACCAAAGTAAGTGAGATGAAGTCTGGCCATTCTCGCTTCTAAGGAGCATTTCTGCTGCACTTCATCCTGGATAGATTTGTTTGTTCTTTTGGCAATCCGTGGTATTTTCAGTATTCTTCATTAACACCACAATTCAGAAGCACTAACCCTTCTTCACTCTTCCTTATTCATTGTCCAGCTTTCAGATGCATATGAAGAGATTTTAAATATCATGGCTTGGGTTAGTTACACCTTAGTTTTCTAGAACTTGAGAGTCCCTTAAAAGTATCTCCATAGCCCTCTAGGCTAAACAATCAAATCTGAAAAACACTAGTAGATGGCAAAATAACAACAACAAAGTAGGCATGGGAAGAGCAATGTAATGTGTTATAGAAGCAGTTTGTTGTTGTTGTTGTTGTGTGCCATCAAGTCGGACCCAACTCACAGCGACCCCTCCTTGGGTTTCCGAGGCAGTATCACTACAGAAGTAGATCACCTCATCTTCCTTCCAAGGAGCGGCTGGTGGGTTTGAACTGCCAGCCTTCCGGTTAGCAGTCAAGTGCCTTAGGCACTACGCTACCAGAGCTCCCATACAAGCAGTTTAGAATCTATCTTAATTTTTTCTTTAATGTGTGATTTTGGTGAAAGTTTACAGAGCAAATTGATTTTCCATACAGCGTTTCATATACATTTTGTTTCACAACATTGATTGCAATCCCCACAATGTAACAGCTCTCTTCCCATTTCCTCCCTGTTACCATTTCCTTGTGTCCTTCTTTCCTATGCATCCTAGGAAAGCTCATCCCTCTGAGCTATTTCACTGTGCAAATACTCATTCAAAGGAGTGCACCTACCAGGGTAAATGGTCATTTTATATGTCTGACTGTTGTCTGGCCAGAAGTCACAAGCATGAGTTCAATTCCAGGCCTAAAGGGTGACTAGGGGTCATAGTCTTGGGGGTTTTCATAAGACCCTATCAGAACAGTAAGCCTTGTCCTTTTTTTATGATTTTGAATTTTGTTCCAGTCTTTCTCCTACTCTATCCAGGATCCATTTCCAAGTCATTGACAGTGGTAGCCTGGCACCATCTAGTTCTTGACTCATGATCATGTAGGCTGAGGTTCACATGGTCCACTAGTCCCTGAGACTAACTGTTTCCATATCTCTTTGTTTTCTTCATTCTTCTATGCTCCATATGAAGAGAGACCAATTGTAGTATCCCAAATGGCCACTTGCAAGCTTTTAAGACCTTAGTCACTATTCACCAAAATACAATGTAGAACAATGTTTTGGGGGTACTATAGAAACTATTTCAATTTTTTGTAATGTGAAAGAGCTCTAAAAATCTAGGTGCTAGGAATGAAAGGCTTTTGCCCAGAATGTAGATTGAAGTCCATTTTGTTGTTTATTGCTCATTCTGAGTTGATTCTCAAAAGTCAATTAGCCAGAATATATCAGGACATCTGTGAGGTCACAGACCACACACAGGTCTGTAAGAGGGACCTACCCTGTCCCTCTCACAGGGTGTTCTCGGGAAGCATGCCTATTCAGGATGGCTCCATGAGATCCATAGATTAATAAGGTGGTAATTAATTAATTTGTTATTATTAACTAAACAATGCTTAAAGGGTCTTTTAATTGTCTTGTGACTGCTAAAGCATGATTTTGTAAATGTCAACCAATCAGAACTTCTCCTTGTAAGTTCCTGAATTATCTGTACTTGAACCCTATGAAGAAATTCCATCTACTGAAACACTTAGTATCAATTTGAAGCACTATGTCTCCTGAGTTCAAATTGTTCTATTCCTTCAATAAAATACTTTGCTTTGATTTTAATTGAGACTCCAGTTTACTCTTTGCCATTACTTGGTGTATTATTGTGGAATTTGAAAGTTCCTTATCATCTGTGACCTCAAAAAGTCAAGTACTTGGGTCTTTATTACCAGCATAAGCTCCTTGATCTCATCTCCACAGACTCTTGGAAGTCAACTAACAGTTAAAAAAAAGTCTCAAATTGTGAGCTCTGCTTCCTTCCAAGTAGCTTTTTGAGATTTATGGAAGGATCTGACTTTATTTTATTCTTGTTAGAATTAACATAGGCTAGTGGCAGTAGTACAGGTTCAAGATTTGCACAAATCTCTAAGAAGTTATCAAGTTTGTGGACTCTCAGGCTCTATAAGCTGCAAGAAACTAGGGGCTCAGATGGACTATTTAAGAGTCATTAGGGCAATCGCTGGCCACACAGCAGTTAAAGGCTCCTTTTGCAGGATAAGCTGGGTTGTGAGATTGGGTAGAGTATTAGGCTGCCCACAGGCACACACAAAATCTTACATTATAAAGGTACACGTTGGATCAAGCAATACACTATCCAAACCCTGCAGCACTCCCCATCAGTATTTTTCTGAGTCTAAGTATCCTAAATTTTGAACAAATTTAAGCATTATCTGAAAATGGGAAATGTCAAATCTAGTGACAATGCGGCATTCTCCTCTGGGACTCCTCACTGATATATGGACAAAGCACTATGATTCTTCCACCTGCTTGTAGCTATCTGCATAGTATAGTCTTACTGAGAATGGAAAATATGTTAAAACATAAGAGTTTCTTGAACTATATTAATTAGGCCTTGTGCACAATAAATTACAACAACAATGTTTCCAAATTTAGCAGAAACAATGGAACACATATTTTAATTGGTATTTTGAAGCTTTTAGAAGATGAGATGGAAGTAAAATTGCATGCCTGCAGGATACAATTTCTCAGTTAACTGAACACCAAAAGGAAATAAAATATCATGTCTCTGAAGCTACTCCTTATGCCCCTCCAGTAGCAGTTTTGCTATATCCTTCTCAACCTTTTTGTTCTTCTGATAATACCATATCTGAAATTCCCTTTTCCTTACAGAATATACTGGGGACATAAAACCTATCCCTGCAACTCTGGGATGACATTTAAAATCTGTCCCAGTACAGATTTTGAGCATCTTCCACACATTACTTTTTCCTCCTTCAATGTCTTCAGAATTACATAAAATTGCTAAAAATTTCCCAAAATTATGAGCGGATGCTTACAATCTTTCTAAGGAATTTAAATATGTTGAAGCTTACCAACCTGGACTCTGTGATTTTTATCTGCTAGTACACACGGTAACCAGACCAGGGGATCCCCAATTGTGATTAGAACAGGTTGAATTGAAAAAATTCCAAAGATACGCTAAATAAGTGAAATATACTTTAAGTAATTTGAAATTTCAGTGATCACTATGAGCAAATATTTTTTTTTTACCCATTTATCCTTTTCTTTCAATTTAAGGGAAAATGATTTCTCATTTGCATTTTTTTTCTTTCCTCTAGGGGACATCCTTTTACTTGTTTGATGCGCATGTTTTGTTAGAGGGTTAGTTTAGTTGTTGTTGTTGTTGTTGTTAAGTGCCGTCAAGTCGTTTCCGACTCATAGCGACCCCATGCACAGCAGAACGAAACACTGCCGGATCCCGCACCAGCCCCACAATCCCTGCTATACTCGAGCCCATCATCGCAGCCACTGTATCAATCCATCTCGTTGAAGGCCTCCCCCTCTTTC
>NW_006921935.1:2148744-2150587 GCF_000298275.1 Orycteropus afer afer
GTCCCTCTCAGGAGGGTAACAAGGGAAAGTGCTCAGTGCAGATCAGTGAGTAAGCACAAGCCCGCCCGTGCTTACCTCGCTCCCGGAGACTAAGCACAATCCCGCCAGTGCTTACCTAGCTCCCGGAGACCCGATCCCTCTTGGGAGGGTAGTTAGGACCTGTTTTTCTGTAAAATTGTTTCGATCTCATCCTAAAATTGCCATATACATTTTAAGAAACTGGGTTCATCAAATATTTGCCTTGTGTGATATTATATAAGCCTAGTTTAAGACCTGGCCTCACAGACTCGTGAGTTTATGTGGTTTTTCTGTATCATTTTTTTCTGAGAGTTTGCTTGTAGTGTGGAGTGTTTGCATTTAGATTTCTGTCTTATGTCAGGCTGAAGGTTATAGCTGGTTATTACTGTTTTTTTTATGAGGCTGTTTTTTTTTTTTTTTTTTCTTTCTTTTCCAAGAAAAACTGCTTCTTACAACTGGGTTTTTGGTAACTACTTTGAGAAATTGTGATATATATTGGTCTATATTAAAAACCAAACCAAAGCCACTGCCAATGAGTCAATTCCAACTCACAGCAACACCTGTTGGCTTTGTGAGGTGGTAAATCTTTATAGAAGTAGATTGCCTGGTCTTCCTTCTGTGGAGTAGCCAGTGGGATTGAACAGTGCACTGAAAAAGGATGAACAGTTCATTTTGATTGGTATTACAAGGGCTTAAAAGTGATAAATTATTAAAAAAACTGATTTTCTACTGAATCCTATAAAACATACAGAAACAAAGTTGTGAAAATGGAATTTTCGCTACCTCTATATGATATTATTAAAACTAGACTATAATATTTCTTAAAAATAACTTTATTATGGTCGGTTTAATGGTAAATAAGTGCTTATATAAATTTAATATTTAGAATATTCCCAGGATTAATGAAAGTTAATGAATCCTGACAAAGATTTTTATGTTCTGTAGTATGACAAACTTAAAATCAAAACCTTCCTAACTTAAGCTAGAAATGTGTTTTGTTTAAGGAAAAGGGGTAATTTTGCCTTTGAGTAAAACTAATACTTTCAGAATGCAAAAAAGCCAGCATAAGACAATCCAAGAGAAAAAAAAAAATGCTAGCCAAGTATTGATTGGTTCATTTACAAAAGTTGGTATTTACTGCATAAATAAAAAGTTGTGATTAAAAAAAAAAAAAAAGAAGTGATAAAAGGCAAAACTCCTTTCCAATAAAATGGTAAAATGGAAAGGATTTGATTATTTTTTGTCTTTCAAATTATCTGTTGTTGTTGTTAGATGTTTTCAAGTTAGCTCTGACTCATAGAAACCCTAAGTGCAACAAAATGAAATACTGCCCAGTCTTGTGCCAGCCTCATAATCTTTGCTATACCTGAGCCCATGATTGCAGCCACTGTATCAATTCATCTCATTGAGGGCCTTGCCATCTTTGCTGACTCAAATTATCTAGGTGCACTTAAACATATGTAAATGAATTGGAATGGCCAATTCTTTTCTTTGAACAGAAGCCAGAAGATAGCAAGCCCACAGTCTCTGAGCCCACATAGCTGCAATGAAGCTTTTAAAGGACCCCATCCAGCTAGGTAAAGATTTTTTAAAACAAAAGACAATAAGAAAAATGCTTTCTTACCATAGTTACTAGAATTTGAGTGAATCTCTGTCATCAAAGAGCTGTAAACAAATTCTCTCTATTGTAGAGGAACTCTAAGAAGCCAAAGGATTGAAATCACTATTGTTGTTGTTGTTGTTAAGTGCCGTCGAGTCGTTTCCGACTCATAGCGACCCCATGCACAGCAGAACGAAACACTGCCCGATCCCGCACCAGCCCCAC
>NW_006921935.1:2151417-2152198 GCF_000298275.1 Orycteropus afer afer
AATTCCCATTCTTCTCAATGTTATCCATAATTTGTCATGATCCACACAATCAAATGCTTTTGCATAGTCAATAAAACACAAGTAAACATCTATAAGACATACCATAAATAAAATGGGAAAGGTTTGAATGAAAATATAGACTATTGAAATAAATTTTATTTCAACAACAATGTTTTGTGATTTATGGGCTTAATATAATGCCCAAGTTCTTTCGCTAAATAACTGATATTAAACAGAGTTAATATTTAAGTTTACATACTTTTGCTTCTTATGCCACAGAGTAAAGTGATAGATATTTAGATCTGCTGATGGATATATTCATTATTGCCACTTGAACTGTTGTAGAATAAAAGACTTTAGCAAAAGATGAAGTTTAAAAGGTTTCTTAAAAAAGGGATTTTATTTCATTTGGTCAAAGTTTTTATCTGTCTGACTAAAAGTTGTTGTTGTTATTGTTGTTAGGTGCTGTCTACTCTCTTCCAACTGATAGTGACCCCATGCACAGCAGAACAAAACACCTCCCAATCCCACACCAGCTCCATGATCCTTGCTATACTTGAGCCCATTGTCACAGCCACTGTGTCAATTCACCTCGTTGAAGGCCTTCCCCTCTTTTGTCGACCCTCCACCTTACCAAGCATGACATCCTTCCCCAGGGAATGGTCCACTCTGACAACATGACCAAAGCAGGTGAGATGAAGTCTGGCTCTCCTCACTTCCAAGGAGCATCTCGGCTGCACTTCTTCCAGGATAGATATGTTAGTTCTTTTGGCAGTCCATG
>NW_006921935.1:2153922-2161144 GCF_000298275.1 Orycteropus afer afer
TTCTTTTGTTGTCTTTTTAGTGACCTCTTGCTTTCTTCATGGATGATGCTCTTGATGTCATCTAACAGTTCATCTTGTTTCTGGTCATTGGTGCTCAATGCATCAAATCTACTCTTTAGATGGTCTCTAAATTCAGGAGGGATATATTCAAGATCATATTTTGGCTCTCTTAGACTTGTTTTAATTGTCTTTAACTTCAAGTTGAACTTGCTCAGACACCCAAGGAGGGATCACTATGAGTCGGATCCAACTCCATGGCAGTGGGTTTGGTTTTTTGATTACGTACCTACTTTAACAAAAAAGAAAGAAAGAAACACTCTGTGCTATCTTTCATTTAGTCATTTCTTCAAATCACTAGGGAAAATTTGCCCTTTTATACATATCAAATATTTTCAATTACATAAAGGGTATTTTTTCCCCCTCAATTTCAAAAGTAAAACACTCATTACAAAAATGATGGAAAATATAAATAATCATAGTTATAAATCAATGCAATGCCACATTCTATGAATTATATTATCTGTGTTGCACTAACAGGCACTTGACTACTAGCTGAAAGGTTGGCATTCAAAGCCATCTAGCTGCACCTAGAAACAAAGCATTGGCAATCTGCTTCCAAAATGTCACAGTCTTGAAAACCCTTTGGGACATTTTGCACATAGCAGATCACCAAGAATCAAATTTGGCTTGACGGCAACAACAACATCAACGATTATGAACAGAGGCATGCTCAGATGGAATGCTTCTTATCTCACTCTCAGTGTGCCTCAGATTAATCAAAAACCAAACCCACTACCATTGAGGCAATTCTGAATCACAGTGACAGTACAGGACAAAGCAGAACTGCTTCATAGTTTTTCCAATGCTGTAAACCTTTATGGAAACTGACTCATTTTTCTCCCATGAAGTGGCTTGTGGGTTGGAATCATCAACATTTTGGTTAGTAGCCAAAGGCTTTAGCCACTGAGCCACCAGAATGCCTTTGTTTCAGGTTAGGGGTAAGCTTTTTCCATGTGACTATAACAACAACAACTACATAACCTGTACTTCAACAGATGACACCCAACTTGTAGCAAAATACAGTCATAGTAGTAAAAACCAAGTTTAATGGCTCTTATTCTGAGAAGCTCTACAGGAACTTAACACCCTTGGAACTCTTCCTCCCTCCCTGTTTTTTTGTTTTGTTTTGTTAAATTTAGGAAACTTTTCATGTGTGCATCAATTAGCTCACCATCTTAGGCATCATGTGTTCAGTTTACATTGCAGCTTTTGATCAGTACTTCATCTACTGGGCTTTGCTATTGCTTCTCCTTGAAAGCACCACATTTTCAAGGCAAATGTATATTTTTTGAGATGTGAGGAACAATTTTGTGAGAAAATCTTGGGGTCAGATTTCTGTCTTTCGTGGAAGTTAGGGTAACTAACCTACAGAGATGATTACCTGTATGGGTCCTTTTAAACCTTGAGTCTTGAAAAAATTGGTTCCTAAAAGGCACTTTTAGTACAAACAATGGATAAACTAGTAAAACAATTTGCTTTGGGAATTGTGATCTTTTGAAGAAATTAGCTGTCTCGGGAAACAGCATCCAAGTGTCAGATTAGGGAGTTATGTTTAGAGTAAATTGGCAATTATTTTAATTGTTCTTAAAGACAATACTGAAAATCCTTCTTGATCAGAAATTTGTTTAGCAGTCCTGTTATAACCCTTTAATTGTTGCTAAGATGATAAAATTTGATATAAGAGTGTTTTGAGTTTCTCTCATCTTCAGTATGTTTTTGACACTCTAGTTGGAATGTTATCTTGATTTGCAAATCATATATTCAAAAAACTCCAATCCATTTCTATTATTGATTTAATATGATTTTTTTTTTTTTTTAATGGATGTCACTGCTTCTTCTGGACACTGCTACCCCATCTGGTAAGGTTTGGGTCTTCTTATGTACAAGTTATTCTTATCACCACAGCTATTCTGAATTTTATACTCCTGGAAACCAATGAAGATTAAGAAATTACTCCCACTCTTTTGTGTTGCAGAAAATAACTTACTGCAAAGAACCACAATTCTGTATAAACTGTATGCTTTGATCAAATTGGGAGTCCCTGTGTGGTGCAAATAATTAATTTACTTGGCTGCTAACTAAATGATTGTTCTAGCCTACCCAGAGGCATCTCAGGATATAGGTCGGATGATCCATTTTTGGAAAAATCAGCCACCAAAAACCCTATAGAACATAGTTTTACTCTGACACCCATGAGCTCTCCATGAATAAAATTGACTCAACATCAACCAGTTTAAATAAGATTCATGAATATCCCCACCTTCATCTTGTTAACTTATGAAATGGCCAGACATAGACCTGCAAAATTCTCATTCTTTGTTTCATAAATGATTATGTGAACTCTTTTGTCCCCAGTGGTCAATCAGAACAAAATACTTGTTACGGAAACTTAAAATTTTCTCCTTCACCTTTGTACTTTTGCCCACTCAGCCAGAGCCAGCATATAATGCCTCCTTTACTGCCCCTCCAAAAATGGAATGGCCTATGGGTAAAATATTCCAACCAAACTACTTTTCATTTCACTTCCTCAAACCTGGCTCTTCATAGTCTTATTTTCTGCTTCCTAAAATAGAAAAATAATAATTTTATCTAATGCTCAAGGGGCCTTCATCTTATGTTCAGAGCTTTCTCTCTATCATAATAGTCCATTTCTTCCCCTCACAATAATCCTTGCAAATAAAAGATACCCTCCTGAATCTGGATTTGTTTTTTTATTTGACACTCCCGAACTAATATAACAGAGTCCTGCAAGTGAGAGGGTCACAGTATGTCTCTGAAGTTCTCAATACCCCAAAGTCAACCTCTTGCATAGAAAAGGCAAATTTCTTCTTTCCTCCTTTATGTTATTTTTCCTTAGGATGCTAAAGCAATGGTGATTTATGTTCCAATGTCTTAATAAATTGGGGGCTGTTATGGGAGGAGTAGTCTTAAACTTTTGTTTGCAGAAAATTCTCTGCCTAAGACTTAGACTAGACAGAAGACAAAATCAAGCAGTTGTCTTTAATAATGAACACAAGTGAAATCATACTAGAAATAGAGTCCTTCTTGTGTGCCTTTCTATTTTTCAAATATCCCCACTCATTCCAGTGATCTGCTGACTTCCTAAAGCACATAGATTCTTATTGGTCCACACACAAATCTAGTATATGTCTGAATTCTGTGATAAACAATATTTAAGCTAAAGTTGAGATCTCTCTATTGGGTGATTCATTAATTAATTCTGATAAGTAGTCATGTATCATTAACTGATAGACTTAGGACCTATCCCTTCACTTCAATGTGAATCACATCAATCACATGCCCTGTGAAATTGAAGTGTTTGGAATTTATTTCAACTTTTTAGGCATCTACTTTTTTCTCTCTCTCTTTTTTTCAGTACTCATTGGTGCACTAATCTTGACATGAGAAAAAAAGCAATGCAATTCAGTCAACAATGCTCCTAACAATTCTATAACCAAAAATCTATTATAAGTGAGTGATACAGGATTCTAAACACATATTAAAATCACTTGGAGGAAGAAGAGAGACAGATGTTTCTGTCTTTTTCACTGCCATAGTTTCAATGTGTCCAATGGCTGACACAACTCAATATTCAATATATATTTATTGAATAAAGTGATGAAGCGAATTTTATAAAATTTCAAAGAAGAAAACTATGCCAATTCTAAGTTACCATGAATGTGTACCACACCTAGTGTTAGATAATCTATAACATAAAATGAATTAAAAAAGAAACCAAAAAAGGAGCTGGATCTAGTTTTTTTAAAAAAATACCCAAAATTATTCAAAACTGGATATTCTAAATGTTTCTTTTATAGATGATTTGTTCACATCTGATATGTAGGTCAAACTTGGCATCAGTTATGGCATATTTTAATTAAGGGGAATAGTGTAGTTTACTTCTATCTACTCTGCAGCCTATAAAATATAGATATATAAACTTTTAAAATAAAATTGCATATAGCCAACTAATATATATAATATTATAAGACTTCTTTTTAAGAATTTCAAAAATGTTTAAGGGATCAGAACTATAATTTAAAATATGACCTATGTGGAAGCAATTTGATATCTACATGACTATTTCAACATACTAAGCTGCCAGTTCAAACACAGTAGCCGCTCCTCAGAAGGAGTGGCAATGTACCCTCCTCCCCCAAGGAGAGATTACTATGAGTCAAACTGACTCAATGGCAGTAAGGGTTTTTTTTAATTTTATTTTTTAATATTTAATGAATGCCTTTCCCACTGATATTCATAAGAAGTCAACTGGTAACTTTGTGCCTGTGTTATTCACATGTGCAGTATGAAGTTCATAAATATGTGAACAAAGTGAAGTAATGATGGAGGTTAGTTAAAAACCTCTCCTACTTTGAGAGTAAAGCATTAATAAGCTTGAATTATACAGATTTGTTCCTTTTTTTGAGGAGTTGCTGTTGTTGTTATGTGCTGTTGAGTCATCTCTGACTCATAGCGAACCCTCCTTGGATTTCCAAGGCAGTATCACTACAGAAGTAGATTGCCCAATCTTCTTTGTGAGGAGTGACTGGCGCACCAATGGCAAATAAAACTAACCACACCTAAAAAGTTATGCAGTATTGTCAAAGAGCTTTCAGGAAATAGTAGTCATTAAACAGCATTTCTAAGACAGAACTAAAAGTACATACCCAAATGACTATAGTTTCCAACTTAATGCCATTGTTGGTATGTATTTAGCCAGATTCTACTCATAATGTATCAGAGGTTATGAAGTAGATCAGATAAAATATAAATGATGTTCCAAATAGCTTAATCTTATTTCATTTCACTCTCCCAATTTAAACTACCCCCCCCCCCAGCACGATACTTCTGATTTGCAAAGCTATAGTTTGAACAAGGTTCAGGTTCAGTCAACCAGTGATAAATGTTCTTAGGAGATTTTACATCTTAGTCTAGAAAACTGCATCCCACTACACTAGTCATTCCCTCAAATCATAAATTCTTTTAGGAGTATTTGTGAGCAGGACAGCTAGGATGAATATTATTCTCTTCTGTAACATTATTCATATTTTGCAAAAGTGAACTTTTTGCTGTCTTTTGGTCTATTTTATTACACTTTAGGCAAGTTGCAGTGAGTCCCGTTTCTTACATACTTGATTTGTGAAGAGAGGAATAGAACTCACTTCAGGATAAAAAAAGCACATAAAATATTCATGAAGTGTGAAAATGAAACAAATGGGAAAAAAAAAAGTTTACCAAAATTCAGTATTCTTCTTTTCATAACAGCCTGTATGCATGTATTTCCAATTCCTGAGGAATACAGTGAGGATTATTTTAAGATAAAACTTCAAAAGAGCATTTACTGTAAGCTTTTACTTCCTCAAAGAGAAATTAGCCTTGTAACAATCCTGCCAGTCTTAAGTCAAGCCAGGCTATGAAACACTTTGAGTTCATGTTCTTTATTAATTATTAAAATTCATATATCTTACAACAACATTATTAAAAGATGAAAGAAGAAGAAATGACAAAGGAATTTAGTACATGTGTTTATTGTACTCAATCTCAACCTATTACTTTACAACAGTAGCCAGTAATGAGCAAGTTGTATTCTGTACTGTTAGGTGTAACTTTACCTTTTATGATTTGACTAACTTGAAAAGTCATCTTTTTCTCCCACCTTTAACTAAATCTCACCTGTTACAAAAAGCTATCCCTCACAGATCTGATTCCTCAGCACTTGCTCTTCCATCTGAAATCCAGAAAAATCAGAATGAAAAAAGCTAGCTTTTTGGTTGCTACCATTATTTTCCAGGTAAACAAATTAGTATAATATGCATGTCATATACTTTTGTATCCCAACAGATTTGGAATCATAATTCCTGGTCTTCCACCTACTAACCTTATGACTGCACAAAAATCACTAAATTTGCATTACTCTCTATTAGTATATCTAGATGTTATGTATAATAATATGTTTTAAGTTTCCGGCAACTTTCACATACCACACGTCAATGCACCACTGAAAGTATATATGGCTTCTATACAGAATATCTGAATCTTTAACTACTCATTTTCTAGAGCTGCAAGACTGAAATGGAGACAGCCAGAAGATACAGAAAGGAATACACTTTTATTATTATTATTATTATTATTATTATTATTATTATTACTACTACTACTACTACTAGTTATGGCTTTGGTCCAAGCCCCATTGCCTCTGTGACTTGGGTTAGTCTGTACAAAGCTTTCAGATTTCCTTTTGCCTAGACCATTGGCAAGCTTAAGAACAGCACTAAAAGCAGGTCTAATGGATTTCTTGGCCCCTTTTCCATGGTCCTTTGCTCTAATCATGGTTCATCAAATACTATGATTCTAAAGGTGAAAAGACAGCAAAAAAGAGCTGAATCTAAGAAAAAATTCACCAAAAAATAAAAAGGGAAAAATCAATGCCTCTTTAAGGACTAGAACTTCAGACTGAGGCTTTCAACCTTCTCAGGGCAGGGTCCCTTCTCTGTTGTATTATACTACTAGCAAAGCATTCTTAGCATGAGTTTCACAAAAAGGGAACTCTAAAAACACACCTTATAGTCATTTATCAATTTTTTTTAGTATCTCAAACTTCATGCAATGCACCAATGTGTCCTCTAGAAGTTACATTCTAGGCAAGATAGGCATTTTTCACAATAAATATATTAATTAGGACATAATTGCAAATTGTGGTAAACAATAGAAATAAGGAATTAAATAAATGTTACGGAGAAAATAACAGTGGGACATTGCTTACATTTGAAAATCCATATAACCCTCTGATGAAAAGACATTTAACCAGAGAACTAAAAGGGGAGGAAAGTAGCATATAGGAAGGACCATGGAGAAGAAACTTAATCAAGAACATTCTAGTCCCTTCACCAAATAATGTCCTACCACTGTTCATCCTAATGAACATGTCTAACTTTAAGCAAAAAGAAAAGGAAAAGAGCCTTACACAACTGTCTCCTTTTTTTTTTCTTCCATTCTTTTTTTTTTTTTTTGCCTCTTATTTTGTTTTCTGTAGTATTTGAACAAACAGCAACTTTGCTGCCTTTCGCGTCTCTGCATCATGTTTTCCATCAGCCATTCTCTGATATCTGGAGTTTCTATAATTTCTAGCCAAGTCTATAATTTTCTATATTGTAACTGATGG
>NW_006921935.1:2161244-2163424 GCF_000298275.1 Orycteropus afer afer
TTTTGGTGTCTGCCTCCCATTTGGTTTTCTGTAGTCTTTGAACAAACAGCCACTTTGCTGCCCTTCGTGTCTCTGCATCATGTTTTCCATCAGCCATTCTCTGATATCTGGAGTTTCTATAATTTCTAGCCAAGTCTATAATTTTCTATATTGTAACTGATGGCATTTACATACAAATGACCCCAAATTTAAAACTGCAGCTATTAGTTCTCCCCTAAATTCTAGATAAATGTATCCAGCTTTCTATTTGCCATTTCACCTTAGATGTCAAGAAGGCTTCGTAGCATTTGCATCTAAAAAAATAAATTTTAGATTTCAATTACACCCTGCACCAAAAGCTGTTCCCTCTTTTAGTAATAGTTCCCATAGGTACTCAATTACTCAATCCAAAAATCTAAGTTCATGCTCTGCGGTTTCCATCTTTTCCAAGCCACCATCAAATATTTCCTGGAATGTTGCAGTTACTCCAAACCTGGGTTTTCCCTCTTACTATTTTCCAGTCTATTCCTTCAACAGCACCACACTTACAAATTGAAACATTAATTGGACAAGGACACTTGTGGGACAAACTACTAATTTTCCAATACCACTCATTCTTACTTTCTTTAATAATAAAGCTATCAGGTTTGAGTTACACACATGGCAGTTCAGCCAAAGATTATGTTTTCACTCTCTCTAGTAGCTTAATATGGAATCTGACTAAGTACTAGCCAGTGGATAGGACTGGAAATGATCTGTTACTTTAAGGCTGTGCACTTAGAAATATTATTTGCTTCACTTCTCTAGCATTATCCCTCTGCTGATAAATAGTGTCTTTTAGAGTAGTCCAGAGACTCAAGCCTCCCTTTAAGAAACTCAGAGCCTTAGCACCAGGACTCGGTCACCTATCTTTAGTTTATGTGATTTATGTAATTTATAATTTATAAATTATTTATAATTTATAAATTATAAAAATTTATGTGATTAAATTTATGTAATTTATAATTTATGTGATTTATATCTTTAGTTTATGTAATTTAGTGTTATGTGAGACAAAGAATTTTCCTAACTTTTTAGAGCATTATACACTTTCCTTGTTAATAATAGTTTAGTCTAAATTCTAACTGTTGCTGTTGCTAGGTTCTGTCAAGTGGGCTCCAACTCACAGCAACCCTTGTACCCTAAAACAAAATAAAACACTGCCAAGTCCTACACCATACTCACAAGCATTACTATTTTTCCAGCCACTGTGTCAATCCATCCTGTTGAGGATCTTCCTCTTTTTCGCTGACATCCTTCTTTACCAAAAGCAATGTCCTTCTAAAAGGATTGGATCCTCTTGATAACATGCCCAAATGACATGAGATTTATCTTACCATCTTCACTTCTAAGGGCCATTCTGATTGTACTTTTCCCATGACAGATTTGTTGGTACTTGTGGAAGTCTATGGTGTACTCAATATTCTTTGCCATAATTCAAATGCTTCAATTCTTCTTTGGTCTTTCTTATTCATTGTCCAGTTTTTTCATACATATGACACAACTGGAAATACTATGGCTTGGGTCAGGTGCACATTAGTCCTCAAAGTAACATCTTTGGTATTTAATACTTAAGCATTATTTTATAGCAGATTTACCCAATGCAATATGTCATTTGATTTCTTGCCTCCTGCTTCCACGGGTGTTGATTAGGGATCCAAGTAAAATGAAATCCCTGACAGCTTCAATCTTTTCTCCATTTATCATGATATCGCTTATTGGTCCAGTTGTGAGGATTTTTGTTTTATTTATCTTGAGATATAATCTCTACTGAAAGCTCAAGTCTTTGATCTTCATCAGTATGTCCTTCAAGTCATCTTAACTTTCAGCAAACAAGTTTGTGTCATCTGCCTATCACAGGTTGTTAATGAGTATTCCTCCAATACTTATATCACATTCTTCTTCATACAATCTAGCTTCTCAGATCATTTTCTCATCATACAGATTGAATAACAATAGCAAAAGGATACAACGTTAAATATAACAGATTGCATTTCCCAAAATTGATGGTACTATCTCCTATTCCAACTTTGAGACTCCTATTCCTTTTGCAAGACCAACGACTTTTTCATTGCAAACACCTTTTTTCAACAACACAAACGGAGGCTGTACACGTGGACTTCACCAGATGGAACACACAGGAATCAGATTGACTACACCTG
>NW_006921935.1:2165365-2168140 GCF_000298275.1 Orycteropus afer afer
GGGGGAGGCCTTCAACGAGATGGATTGATATGGTGGCTGCAATGATGGGCTCAAGTATAGCAGGGATTTTGGGGCTGGCGCGGGATCGGGCAGTGTTTCGTTCTGCTGTGCATGGGGTCGCTATGAGTTGGAAACGACTCGACGGCACTTAACAACAACAACAATCTCCTATTCCACCTATTTTTCTTACAATGTGATCTTCAAAATCAGAGTGTCAAGAGGTAGGGTCTATGTTTCCTTTTTTTTAATCTTAGAGGGCTCATGTTGCTGACAGAAATGGTGCTATGTGACTCCCAAGGCTAGGTCATAAAATTTCACTTGGTTCTCTTTTCATACTCACTATGGGAAACCAGCCACTCCACTGACACCAACTAGCTATGACTCTATGTGGAGCAATTATACAGAGGAGGCCTTGAAACTACAGGAAGTGGGACATGGCCAGCCTGCCAAAGTCTCCCTGATGTCCCAGCTCCAGGAACAACTAAAAGTAAGGGCATGACAGTATGTCATGTTAAGTAAGGTCAGCTGTAATTGTCTCATAATAGCCTCACAAGTATCACAAGTTAGAATAAAGCTTGCCTCAATTAGATTAACGGTTATGGCTTCTATTTGATCTCCCATTTATTTACCACTCTTTTATGTCATCTAATGGCATTATTTGTTGTTCTTAGTTTTTAATCAAGTCTATTCATGGCAACTCCTGAAGATTTAGCAATAAGACAATAAGTTCATACAATTTGAGGTGTCTGTTAGAAGCAATACTATAAGGAACTGAAAGGAAACAAGACTGTATAAAATGGAGAGAATCTTTAGTCCTCTGAACTTTTTCTGTAGTCAGGAAGCAGGTCAGGAAAACTACTCAGCTGCAAACATGAGCTACATTGAAAGATGATTTAGAGTGAAGAACAAAGATCTCAAAAGGAGAGGACAGGAGACATAAAGAATCATTCCTGAAAAGCAGTACTGAGACCCAATAGAAAAAAAAAAAAAAAGAGAGAGAGAGAAAAACTAGCAATATTTTCCCAGATGGATATAAATATTGTTATGTAAAAGTAACTTATTTCTGCCTCCTACTCCTCATTCTTGCGTTGAATGAGACTGCCTATTGCAGTTATTCTATTGGGTATTTGGTATATGGGAGCTCTAGTGGCGTAGTGCTTAAGGCGTCTGACTGCTAACCAGAAGGCTGGAAGTTCAAACCCACCAGCCCTCCTCAGAAGGAAGGATTGGCAATCTACTTCTGTAGTGATACCACCTCAGAAACCCAAGGAGGGATCACTATGAGTCCAGTCCAACTCAATGGCCATGTGTTTGTTTTTTTGGTTTTGTTTGGTATATAGGGGTAAGATAACTTGTCTCTTTATTTAATAGTGTTACATGTCAAAAAGAGCTATCTTTGAGGAGGTGTAATCCTGGGAGTCTCATTCACATCTGTACCTGAGTTAGATGATGAGATCTTAGTCCTTGAGCACCAGCCTAAAGCTATAATAGGATAAAATTTCTGGGGTTCTTGGATAGGATGAATACGTATTTCATGTTGGAGAAATAGAAATAGTCAGTGGCCAGAAGACAGGATATGCCTCCACTGTTCTTTGACTCATTTCACATTAAGAAATAGATTCTATGCCCTTCCCCTTTAGTATGGGCTCGGTAGCAATTAGTGGATGACAGAAAAACAAATTTGCCAATTTTCAGACCCAGACTCTAAGAAACTGGTAACTTCCACTCTGTCCCTTAATAGCCTCACAAGTATCACAATTATGAATAGCAAAGAAACATTGTCTCTTGAAACTATCACCTTATTCCCAGACAACATGCTGTGAAGAAGCCCAAGCAGCCTAGTGGGAGACCTGTCTAGAGAAATTCACATGGACAGGAATGGAGACTCTTGGCTGCAAACAATAGTTGAGTTCCCAGTCAACTCCTAACATGAACTTGCAGCAATATAGGAGATCAATTTTTGAAGTGGACCTTCCAGCTTCCAACTGAGGTAACCCAGCTGATATCACAGGAAGCAAAGACATACTTCCTTCCACCAGACTGTAGGTGGGTGAGCCGAATAAATATTGTTGTTGTTTTATGCTAATAAGTGCAGGGTAGTCTCTTAAGAGATTTTGTTGTTAGGTGCCATCAAGTTGATTCTGACTCAAAGCAAATCTATGTACAAGAGAATGAAACACTGCCCTGTCTTGCACCATTCTCACAATTCTTGCTATGTTTGAGCCCATCACTGCAGGCACTTTATCAATCCATCTCATTAAGGATCTTCCTCTTTATCTCTGACCCTCTACCTTGCCAACCATGATATTCTTCAGGGATTGGTCCCTTCTGACAACATGACCAAAGTAGGTGAGAGGAAGTCTGGCTATTTTCGTTTTTCAGGAACACTCTGGCTGTACTTTTCCAAGACATATTTATTTGTTCTTCTGGTGCTCCATGGTATTTTCAGAATTCTTTGCCAACGCCACAATTCAAATGCATCAACTCTTCATTCTTCCTTATTTATTACCCAGCTTTCATGCATATGGGGATATTGAAAATACCATGGTTTGGATCAGGTACACCTTAGTCTTCAAAGCAATTGCTTTGTTCTTTAACACTCTATAGAGGTCTTTTGCACCAGATTTTCCCAGTGAAATACATCATCTGATTTCTTGGCTGCTATTTCCATGTGTAAAACCAAAAAAGGAAGAACACGCTCAGCATTTCTCAAACTGAAAGAACTGAAGAAAAAATTTAAGCCTCGAGTTGCAACAGTGAGAGATTCTATGGGCA
>NW_006921935.1:2169610-2188586 GCF_000298275.1 Orycteropus afer afer
TGCGATGATGGGCTCAAGTATAGCAGGGATTGTGGGGCTTGTGCGGGATAGGGCAGTGTTTCGTTCTGCTGTGCATGGGGTCTCTATGAGTCAGAAATGACTCGACGGCACTTAACAACAACAACAACATTTCCATGTGCATTGATTGTGGATACAAGTCAAATGAAATCCTTGACAAGTTCAATCTTTTCTCCATTTATCGTGGTATTGCCTATTTGTCCAGCTGTGAGGATTATTGTTTTCTTTATGTTGATGTATAATATATGCTAAAGGCTGTCATCTTTGATTTTCATCTTTCAGCAAGCAAGGTTGTGTCATCTGCCTACTGCAGGTTGTTAATGAGCTTTCCTACATCCCTGATGTCATATTCTTTTTCATATAGACCAATTTCCCACATTATTTGCTCAGGACACAGACTGAGTAAATATGGTGAAAAGTTACAACTCTGAGACATGCCCTTCCTGATTTAAGCCATGTTGTATTCCTTTGTTCTGTTTGGGTGACTGCCTCTTGGTCTATGTATAGGTTCCTCATGAGCACAATTTTGTGTTGTGGAATTCCAATTCTTCTCGATATTAGCCATAATTTATTATGATCTACACAGCTAAACTCACCAGCCACTCCTCAAAAGGAAGGTTGGGCAATCTACTTAGGGAGTGATACTGCCTCGGAAACCCAAGGAGGGGTTACTATGCGTTGGGGTCTAGTCGACAGCACATAACAGCAACAACACAGTTAAATGCTTTTGCGTAGTTAATAAAATATAAGTAAACATCTTTCTGGCATTTATTTCAGCTAAGATCCATCTGACATCAGTAATGATATCCTTCCTTCCATGCCCACTGCAGAATCCAGTTTGTATTTCTGGAAGTTCTCTGTCAATATACTGCTACAACCATTTTGCCATCAGCAAAATTTTATTTTTGTGTGATATTAATGACATTGTTCAATAATTTCCAGTCTGCTGCATCACCTTTCTTTGAAATTGGCACAAATATCAATCTCTTCCAGGGTAGGTAGCTGTCTTCCAAATTTTCTATCATAAATGAGTAAGCACTCCAGCACTTCATCCATTTGCTGAAACATCTCAATGGGCACTCTCAATTCCTGGACCTTATTTTTTTTGTCAATTCATTCAGTGCAGCTTGGACTTGTTCATATGCTATCTCTTTAAATGGTTGAATACTGATCAATAATTCTTGGTCCAGTGACTCCTTGTATTCCTTCCATCTTTTTCAGTGCTTCCTGTATCATTCAATATTTTTGCCCATAGAATCCTTCAATAATCAATTTGAGACTTGATTTTTTTCCACAGTTCTTTCAGTTTTAGAAATGCCAAGTGTGTTCTTCCCTTTTGGTTTCTTAACTCCAGGTCTTTGCATATGTCATTATAATACTTTACTTTGTCTTTTCAAGCCACCCTTTGAAATCTTTCATTCAGCGCTTTTATTTGATTTTTTTTTTTCCATTCATTTTAGCTACACTCCATTTAAGAGCAAGTTTCAGAGTCTTTTCTGACATCTATTTTGGTCTTTTCTTGCTTTTCTGTCTTTTTAATGACATTTTGTTCTCTTCATGAATGATGTTCTTGATGTCATCCCACAACACATCTCATCTTCAGTCATTGATGTCCAATGTGTTAAATCTTTGCTTCAAATGGTCTCTAAATTCAGATGGGATACATTCATGGTCATATTTTGATTCTTGTGGTTGTTAAAAATAAGAACACTAAAACATACCATTTCCTTGAATGAGGAAAAAAATAAATAAAAATCCCAGACTGCTTGCCAGAGTACAATGGGTCCTCCTTTACTTGATCTCTGCACACATTTCCAATCTGATTTGCTTCCCCTTTGAACATCTCCTACTATGGTGAAGACCCATAAGCCTTCTGAATTTTTCAAATCAATCATTTTTCCCCCACAATGTAAGACTTTTATTTTTTGTTTTCTTTTGTCTTTAATATACTTTCCCTGACTTATATGGCTCTTTGAGATCATTCAGCTCAAATATCATCTAATCATAAAGAATTTCTCTCACCATTCTACTTGAAGGAGTTCCTCTCTCAGTCCCTCTCTTTCACATTTCCTCATTTTATTCTTTAGCAGCACTTATTATTATTGCAATCAACTACATCTATTAATGTTTATTGTCTCTTGGCTACTACATTTTAACCTGCATAAGCCAAAGACTTTGTCTGTCTTGTTCTCTGAAGATACCTCAAAGCTATGTGTGACATATTAGGTATTAAGTAATTTACATATATTAAATAAATACTGATTTAATGAGCAATCTAATATCTATTTTGCCTCTCATTTATTTGCCACTCTTTTTTGTCTTCTAATGATATTAATTTTTTTCTTAATTATTGTCATTAGTTGCTATCAAGTCTATACTTGGTGACCTCAAAGATTTATTAAAAAGACAGAAATATCCCAGAATTTTCTATTGTGGCCACACTGTTCTACACATTTATGCATACCAAAATGATGTGTTCTTTATGGCAATAATGAGTTAGATTTCATTGTGTGTATAATTTTTGAATATAACTAAATAGAGTGGAGTACATATGAATTCACTTTTTTTTATCTTTTCAATAAATATGTAAAAAATATTCCATTTTAAAATATATTTTTAGGAAAATTAAAACTAGACACCTATAAATCTACAGTAATCAAAAGAGAATGTGTCTTATTTAACTAGTGCTTCTATAACAGAAATACCACTAGTGGGTGGCTTTAACAATCAAATATATTTTTCCACAGCTTAAGGGGCTATAAATCCAAATTCAGGATTCTAGGTTTAGGGAAGCAAAAGGTTGGCTGTTCAAACCCACCAGCTGCTTCATGGAAGGAAGATGGGACAATCTATTTCTGTAAAGATTCACTGCCTCAGACACCCAGTAGGGGTTACTATGAGTCAGAATCAAATCGATAGCAGGGAGTTTGGTTTGGTTTTTTGGTTAAGTTTAGGGAAAGGCTTTTCCTCTGCAGGAATGGTTTTGTTTCTTTTCATCATCTATTCCTTGTCTTCTAAGTGATTTTTGTATAGCATGGCATTTTTCTTGCCCCATCTCTGCTTCCGTAATCTATTTCTTTAATATCTTGCAAAAGATTGACTCCAGATACACCGAGCACTAATACTTACTTACTGCCATGGAGTCGGATCAAACTCATAGTGACCCCTCCTTCAGTTTCTGAGGCAGTATCACTATGGAAATAGATAGCCCAATCTTTAATATTGCCATATTAAAACGACAGAGAAAACACATTCCCAATTAGGATTATAACCATAAGTATAAGGGTTAGGATTTATAACACATATTTTGAGTGACACAATTCAATTCTTAATAGGATAGTATTGGCATAAGATAAATATATTGGCCAATGGAACAGATCAGAGTCCAGAAATAGACCCAAATATTTATTATCAAATTTTTTCACAAAAGCATTATGGTAATTTTTTGTAGGGAAAAAGAAAATCTTTTCATCAAATGATGCTGGAACAATAGATATAACTATGCAAAATAATATATGTTGGCTGACATACCATACACATTGTATATAAAATTAGCTTGAAATGGATCATAGATCCAAATGTAAAAATTAAGACTATAAAACTTTTAGATAAAAAAAACATAGAAAAAAAAAATCTTCTTTGGGATAGGCTAAACATTTTTAAGATACAAAAAAGAAAAATTATTGAAGTGATAAATCAGATCTGTGAAATCAAGTGTTCATGAACTGTTGAATGTAAAACAAATCTGCTTTGTAAATTTGAATCCAAAGTCCAATTAAAAAAAAAAAAAGTGTTAAACTGGATTTCACCATAATTTAAAATTTCTGTTTGAACACTATAGAAAGAATATGAAAATAAAACTATAGACTGAGAGACCATACATGCAAAACATATAACCAACAAGGGACTTGGATCTGAAATACATAAGGAATTCTCAATCCAATAATAAGAAAACAGACAAACAAAAAATAAGTAGCATTCAACAGCAAAAGAGGCAATTGATTTAAATAAAAGAGCTCATCAATGAAAAAATATGAAAGATAATAAGCAATTAAAAATGTTCAACATCATTAGGTTTTATGGAAATGCAAATGAAGTCCACAATTAGTCACCACAATAAATCGAATAAACTTGAAAACAAAGAAAATAAATAAATAAATAAATAATTTGAAGTTGATTAATTAATAACAACTCCTACTTAGGTCTCAGAGCCATTTGCTCTCTCACAGCCCCTTTGGAAGGTGGTTTAAGATTCTAAAGTTAAATACATTTACCACACAACTAACGATCTTAGTTAGGTAATGCTGCTGTAACAGAAAGACCACAGTGGGTGGTTTTAACAAACAGAAATTTGTTTTCTCACAATTTCAGATGTTGTAAGTTTGAATTCATGGTAGTTGTTTTAGGGAGACACTTTCTCTCTCTGTTAGCTCTAGAAGAACATCCTTATCTCTTTTTGGGCTTCTACTTCTAGTTTGTCATCTCTCTTCTCCCATCTCTGCTTGCTTGTTTTATCTCATTTATATCTCAAAAGAGAGTGACTCAAGACACACTCTATACTAATTCTGTCTCTTTAAGTATAACAAAGACAACTCATTCCCAATTGAGATTATAACCACAGACATGTTACTGTTATGTGCCACTGAGTTGGACCCCACTGTGACCACTCCTTGGGTTTCCGAGGTGGTATCACTACGGAAGTAGATTGCCCAACCTTCCTTCCGACAAGTGGCTAGTGAGTTTGAACGCCAGTCTTCTGGTTAGCAGTCAAGTGCCTTAGGCACTACACTACCAGAGCTCCTAACCACAGGAATAGAGGCTAGGATTTAAAACACTTATTTTGGGGGGACAAAATTCAATCTATAATTCCAGCCACCCCACTCTATAAATTATAAATATTTTAACATGGAGAAATGAGAACTTATGTCTATAGAAAGACCTGTATATGAATGGTTATCGTGTCTTTACTCATAGCCAAAAATTGGAAACAGTGTTGATCGTCTGGTGAATGGATAAATGATTTCCGACCTATCTATTCAGTGAAATATTATTCAGCACGAACTACATATATAAGCAATAGTATTAATGCATTTCAAGAGCCAAGCCCAATCTATGATTCCATATATATGTCATTTGGGAAAAAACATAAAAATTTGGGATAGAAATCAAATCAGTGTTTTCCAAGATAAGGACTCAGGAATGGGGATCAACTAAAAAGAGTCAAAAAATCACTTTTTGAAGTCATAGAAACATTCATCAGGTTGATAGTGAAGGTAGCTTCATAACTATAAAATTGATAGAATTGTTCATCTAAAAAGTGGGGATTTTATTGTACGACCATTATACCCCAAAGTGGTTAAGCATTCAGCTGCTAACAGAAAGGTCTGTGGTTCAAAACCATTAGCTGCTCAGTGGGAGACAACTGGCAATTTGCTTCCAGAAAGATTTACAACCTACAAAACCCTAGAAGGTCACTATGAGTCGGAATCAACTTGATTCCACAAAACAGTAACTACAATATTCAATAAATCTGACTTAAAAAAAGTAATAGTCATCTTAGAGTTATAGTTTCAAATGCATTAACTAACTGATTCATATTTCATTCTGTCAATAATCTTTCAAGTAGTTTTTGATTTTTGAGTCGGAACCAACTCAACAGAACCTAACAACTACATGGTGTTGCAGGAGATAGCATGGGGAGTTTTTGAATATAGAGAGATAAACATGAGATCCTTCACAAACAAGAGAGCCCACAGTCACATATGACTGGGATTCCTGTCACTTAAAACAAATCATAACAAAAAAGTGTACTAAACAATGTGATAGAATTAAAAATATTATAATACAACAGTCATGCTATGCATGGCTATTATTTAAATTCCATAAACAGTTGTTTCATGAGTGCACAGTTGTAATTTTTTTTCCTAAAAATGTACAGTAAGATAGACCTTGAATAAATGCTATATTTGGCCTTCAGTCCATTTGTTGAATAACTTGATACAAACTGTGGACATTCATCCCCTAGTTCAGTGTTCTTCTCTCCCTTAGTTGGTCTTAGGACTTGGCCTTCTTGCAAGATTTCTAGAGTTTTGATAATGTTTCTATCTCCTCCTTACAAGCTGCTACACATTCCTCCAAGACCATCTGGTTCCAGAACAACTTTATTAGAACAAAATTTCATCCCAGATGATATGTAAATAGAGATATTACTTATCCCCCTCCCCTGGCTTTAAACTAATAATCTTTGTGCACATACATTCCAAGATAGAAATTTGAACTGATACAGTATCTGAGAATGTTTTGGATTTGACTGATTAATCATTTTGATTGCATTAACAAATTAATTATTCTTTCTCCATGAGGTTATGAGAATATGAATAAACTAACTGAAGCATAGTGAAATTAAGTATCTTTACCAAGATGCAAATTTCAATGTGACTGAACAAGAATTTCCAAATTTTGTTTTTGAAGATCTAAATTAATGTCTTAACTTCTTTATTGTTCTATTTCATTTTCTTCAACATATCTCCACTTGCATACTTTATTTTCCCAAAATAAAAAATGTGCAGAAGAAACTTAATTGTCTGTTACTCAAAATGGACAAATCTGTCTTTTTCTTTTACGTCACATGGTAGGATTGGCCTTTCTCCTAGCCATAAATTTGGGAGTTGTTTTGATCTCTTTCTCTTTTTTAGCTCTCATATTCAAACATGTCATCAATTCTATTAAGTTAATATTTTTAATATTTCCCCAATCAATTGAAGAAGAGCTCTGTTGGTGGTGTGGGTAAAGCATTAGGCTGGTAATCAGAAGGTCAGAAGTTTGAACCCACCAGCCACTCCAGAAAAGAAAGATGAGGCAATCTGCTTCCTTAAAGATTTACAGATTCAGAAACTATAAAGGTACTCCTACTCTATCTTGTAGGATCACTATTAATTGAAATCAATTCTATGTAAATGGGTTGTGAATCATTTCAATTCAAAACATTCCCAGAATATGTATCAGTCCAGGCCTATATCACTATTCTTGGAAATTACTGTAACAGTCTCTTAACTCATTTTCTTTATTTCCTCTGGTATCTAATCTGTTTCAGACATTGCTGCAACAGTAGCTAATATTCAAACTCGATCATGCCACCAGGGATACATAAAATTCTTCGGTGATACTTCACAGTATTTTAAATTGTGAATTTATTTTTAATGACTTTTAATCTCTATTAGAACCTGAAATTTTTGAAGGCAAATGCTATCTTTAATCTTCCAGCCCAGTGTCTTGTTGTTGTTGTTATGTGCCGTTAAGTCGACCCCGACTCATAGCGACCCCTCCTTGGGTTTCCGAGGCAGTATCACTAGGGAAGTAGGATTGCCCAACCTTCCTTCCGAGGAGTGGCAGTGTCTAGTACTACATTAAAACCTACAAAACCCAGAAACTTCCAGAAAAGTGGAAATCAGTCAAGCAGGAAAACTCAAATCTTTTCCACTAAAACAAGTGATAGAAAAGTGGTAGGACTTCATCCTTTAAAGACAGAAAACTTGTGGGACCTGGAAAAACAAGGAAGTTCTGTCAAATTCCAGCTCTCACAGGTTTCACTGTGGTAAAGAGGTACAAAAAATCCTTACTAAAACAACTTAAAATGAGTAGAGAACATGGGTATAAACTTTTTTTCTTTACAGAGTAGAAATTGAAAGCAGAAATATGATTATGTTTTCATTGCACTTAGATTTTTTTTATAGTACCCAGAAAAAATAAAAATCCAAATTAAAGGGCCCATGTTAATTTCAATATGGATATCTTTAAAGAAAAAGGGATGCAAACATTGATTTTTGTAGCGAAATATATTCTCAAACAAGAAGAAAGCATATCAAAAACTAAAGTTAACTAAAATTAAAAACTTCATAATTATTTAATCAATAATTTAAAATATTTACTAAACATTATCATGATAACACTTATTATCAAACTGATATTTTAAAGTTGCCAGAAGTGATTTCTGCTTGTAAAAAATCTCCAAAAGATAATAGAAGTCTAATATAAATGAAATTCAATGAGTATATACATAACACTACTTGAAAAAATAAACTGTACTATTTATTAATTAGGAACTCTGGTAGCATAGTGCCTAAGGCATTTGACTGCTAAGTAGAACTCTGGTGGTTCAAACCCACCAGCCACTCCTCAGATGGAAAGTTGGGTAATCTACTTCCGTAGTGATATCGCCTCAGAAACCCAAGGAGGAGTCGCTATTTGTTGGGTCTGACTCGACGGCACATAATAGCAACAAAAACAACATTTATTAATTTAAGAGAAAATAAACAAGAGTTGATAGAGGAAATTAGTTATCTGAATTATAAAATAAATATGAAATTTGCCTATTTGCTTTTTATTAAAATAGATCTCAAGAGAGACAAGGCTTTCTTGTTTATTTTTTGTTGTTTTCTACACACTCAAAATACTTTAATTGTATTACATATATGTTACCAAAAAAGGATAATAATAAAAACAATCAAACAAAAATTCAAGAATGGTAAGAAAATTACCAAGTGATTCAGGGAAAAAAAAAAAACTTTTTAGAAATGAAAGAAAAGAAAATTGATAGAGTAATGACATTCTTTTACACAAAATTTTCAATATTACATAATATGATAACTCACCGAATAGCATGATATGCAAATGATACACAGAAGATACTAAAACATATTAGCAATAATTAAGTAGATAGTAAATAAAAGGGTTTCTTTGAGGAAATGAAAATAAACCCTTTTACCTAATTTGAGTACTTCAAAAATGTGATCAATATGAGTTACTTTTTCTTCACATTTATGTGATGGTTAGTTTCAGTTGGAATCAGGCAAGTAAAGAGAATCAATTTTTCTACGTTTGAGAAGGGCTATTAGGAATGCTTTGCTATGTATTTAATTTCACACAGTTGTTGTGAAGATAATTAATTTAATTCTACCTTAATTCTCACAGATCCGCTTGTTCTTTGAAAAGATTAAGTGGAAGAAACAAAGGGGTGATTATTAGTTAGAAATACCGTGATGATTCATGGCTGTGATATACTAAAAGCATCAAATAATACCATGCAGTTTCCAGAGGTAGTATCAATACCTTAAATCTTTGTAACACCAATTGGATGATCTGATGATGCAGTAATAATAAATTTACATATTACATATGTATGCATGTAATTATCATAAGCAGTTCATATGTATGTGTTTACATGCTCAGTTTGAAGAAGCACAGGGTTTACAATAGGCCCTTTGTTTCTAAATCAGAAATTTAGGGAAGCCTCAAAATTTTCGGAGTGTTTATGTTTTACATTGTTACAAAAAAAGTACACAATTCTAAATGGCACAGGCTTCCCTGTTGCTAGCCCATGAGGTCACAAAGACAAAGTTCAAGCTAGACTGACCAGAAAAGACATACATTTTACCTATTTTTCAAGGATTAAGTTAGATAGGAGACTAGGATGGTTAAATAGTCATAAGCAGAAGTGAGGAAATAGGAAAGCGCAAAATGCATTTACAGAGTATTTAGTACACTAGTTTGATGGGTTCATATAAATAAGCATAAGCGGCCTCTAACAAACGTGATCCTTCCTAACTCTGTCTTTAAGAATTTGTAGGTCAGTCTGAACAGTTGCATAGAGTTCTTATTTAAACTTATTTTAGTGCAAGAAACGGCTTGAGGCCTTTTCGATGATTTGAAAACTGCATGTGGAGCAAGTGAAGGTGATTATGATAAAGAATTTATCATAAGTAGAGATTGGTTCAATAGTTTGAAAGTGAAGGTAAATTTACATAACATTAAAGCAGGACTTCAAAGATGGCAGCACCTAGCTCATCTTGGAACATGTGTGGCTGTCCTCAGTCCTGCTAAGAATCCAATCTCACACATCATACTCCTGAAAGGATTCACCGTGCCTTTTCTGAAGTTCCCATTGCAGGGTTTCCACTCATAATTTTTCTTGTTTCAGTAACAGTGATGAAATCACCTGAATTGTGAAAATTCGAGTCTCTTCCTATTTTGCTACTTTGGCCATGACAGAACCTGTCCAAAACTCTGCATTAAAGCTCAAGTAAGAGTTGCCTGTAAATTGAACAGTTCATATCCCCGGGGACTGCCTGTAATTGAGAGTAACTCCAGGCATTAGTGCCAGATGTCAAAAAGATCCAAATTTCAGGAGGAAAAAAAAAAAAGAAAGAAAGAAAAACAGGGATGTGTCCTTTAGGCAACACAGAAATAACTGGGTTTTGGACACCAAACTTTTCATGATCAAAATCCTGTCTTGGGAAGATTCATTTGAGAGTAATATGTTGCACAGATTGAGTGAGAAAAATTTGGAGGCAGAAAGAAAAAAAAAAAATCAGAAAACAGCTTTCTGTAATTCTCTGGATGAAAGGTCATAGGATCCTTAAGACTGTTTTACAGCAGTGGTAATAGAAAGGGACAGCTTTGAGGCATTGTGTAAAATATATCAACTCAGCTTGGTGTACAATTGAGAAAGAAGAATTATATGTATCAGTTATGGTACTCTTGGGTGTGCTGAGTTGAGGGATGGAAGGAAGTTTCAGTCTTCCCTAATATCCATCAACGATTCCAACTTATAGCAAACCCCATTGGGTTTCCAAGGCTGTAAATCTTCACAGAAGCAAACAGTTTCATCTTTCTTCCCTGGAGCAGCTGCTGGGTTCGAACCATCAACCTTCTGATTAGCAGCCAGATGCCTTAACCACTATACCACCAAAGCTCCTTTTAACTTTTCACAAGCCTTCCTAAATTTTATTAATTCTAATACTGATCTTAATGATTGCATATTAAATTACATGGAGATTTTCTTAGTCTTATATAAAATGTGAAAGAATGCATCATTTAAAGATTTTTTTTTTTAATTTCTTTAAAATTAATACAAAAAGTATTGCTATGCTAAGCTTAAAAAAAAAAAAAAAAAAAAAATCCTAACCATGCTCCTTTTTCCTCCAATGCCATCTACCTACTACACATAAATTCCAGAACATCACATAGCAGTTCCAAGGTTAAATAACTGTAAGATTGTGTTATTATTAATAAAAAGACAATCTTACTTGCAAGGGACTTTAGGTTGAAAGGGAATGTTTAATTCTTTTAAGGATGTATTGAGTTTCAGATGGCGAGATATGAAAATATCCGTCAGGCAATTAGAAATGTAAGGCTTAAGCTCAATGTGAAGTTAGGAGGGAACTAAGAGATTGATAAAAGGAATAAGTGCATGGACTGAATTCTCAGGCACAAAAATCTGTAAAAGGTGATGGAAGGATTAAGGCATAGCAAGGCAGAAGAGAAGCACTTATCTGAGAAACACAAAGAAAAGAATGTTGGTATAAAATAAGTACCAAGAAAATAATTTCAAAATGTGGAGGTGATGATCAAGGTCAAATACTACTAAGTCAAGGAAAGTGGTGACAGCCATCACTATATCTAAAACATAATCTCAGGGTGCAGTCTGAGAAATAATTTTCAAGAAAAAAAGACAGACAGAAATCAGATTTCAGGGTTTTAGAGAAGATTATGTAGTAAAATAAAATGAGTCCTAAGGAGCTCTGATAGCAAGTACCTAAGGCACTTGACTGCTAACCAGAAGGCTGGTGGTTCAAACCCACCAGCCACTCCTCAGAAAGAAGGTTGGGCAATCTACTTCCATAGTGATACTGCCTTGGCAACCCAAAGAGGGGTCACTATGAGTTGGGGCCAAATTGACGGCACATAACAACAACAAGGTCGAGGATGCTACATTACATTCTAACAATAATATCTAATATGGTGTCCGGAAGTTATTTGAGGTATTCAAAAAATGTTTGATGAATGCATTGGGCATAAATAAATAAATTAAGAAATAACTATAGATCATGACAGTAAAAGAAAAATACAGTTTATTTTAAGTTATTGGAAAATGACTACTTATTAAATGGCTGCTATGTGCCAATGGTGTGGTAGGTATTGAAATACATGTTAAAAAAAAAATGAATTTACAAGTTAAAGGTAATAGTTCAAAATAGTTCAAGGTTAATGAGGTCATGAATATGGTAATCAAATTTAAATTTCCTGAGCTTTAAAGGCTGTGATCTTTATACTGTGCATGTTACAGGTTTTCAGATAAATAATAAAAAGCAAATCCACTTCCACTGAGTTTATTCCAACTCACAGCCACCACCATTGGGTTTCCAAGGCTATAAATCTTTACAGAGGTAGATTGCCTCATCTTCCTCCTGATGGGTTTCAACTGCCAACCTTCTGGTTAGCAGTCAAATGCCTTATGCATTGTGTCACCATAGCTCCTTTTTCAGATAAATGTTGTTGTTATGTGCCCTCTAGTCGCACCTGACTCATAGCCACCCCTCCTTGGGTTTCTGAGGCAGTATCACTACAGAAATAGATTGCCCCATCTTCCTTCCAAGGAGTGGCCGGTGGGTTTGAAAAGCCAGCCTTCTGGTTAGCAAAGTGCCTTAGGCACTACACTACCAGAGCTCCTTTTCAGGTAAATAGCAAGAATTAAATGAAGAAAAAAAAAATGAATAGAGTGTGAGGAGGATGTTTGACTAGGTATTGGAGTCAACGAAGGGCTAAAGGGATAGTATAGTTTTCAGAGGACTAACAACTTTTTTTTTTTTTTTTTTTTTACTAAGGATGCTTATAGAGACACACAGAGAGTGAGAGAGTGGTGCAAAAGGAAGTAAAATAGCAGCCACCTGTGACAACTCCATTTTCTATGCAAAGATGCTGTGTAATGATGGGGTTCCACAAAGAATGAAAAGATACCCACAGTTAACGTATCCACATATAACCAAGATTAGGGGAAAAAAAGGCAATAAAGTGAATTTTTAGAGACATTCCAATGAACAATCTTTAGATAAAAGCTAAAGGAAAATGTGAGAGACTTCAGAAGGAAATAAATATGTGCTGCACAAATTGTTTGGTATGTTTCAATTTCATGAAGTCTGAAATTAAGCATGCAGTTGAAATGTGAAGGCAATAACTAATATGCTTCTAAATAAGAGAATATATTAATCTACATGGACACATAACTTAAAAATTAAAATGGCATAGTTCTCAAATGCAGATGCCTTGCTCTAAGGTAGTGACATATTTGCATGCAGTAAGATGTTATGTGAGATATGCATTTATAGTATTTATCATAAATACTAATAATTACCTACTTCCAGAATGATTTAACTTTTATTCAGTGCAAATATGATATGCTAAAAGAGTATATCTATTTTAAATATACTTGTAAGACATATGCTGCCACCAGCCACTCCTTGGAAGGAAGGCTGGGCAATCTACTTCTGCAGAGATACTGCCTCGCAAACCCAAGGAGGGGTCACTATGAGTTTGATTGGACTCCACAGAAGTGAGGTTTTTTTTTTTTTTTTTTAATGCTGATCTTTAGATAGTCATTTCTCTATCAATCAATGCTCCAACAGCAATCATTCCAAACACTTTACAAAAATATTTCATAAGGCAAAACATAATCTAAGTTTAACAACAAAATATGTTTTAATTATACAAGAAATTAGAAGTTTGCGCTGATGATTGCATTTCCAAGAATTGTTTTATCATTAATATATAAATAATTACTCTGCCTGAATCATATGTCATCTTGTATTCCCCTTACGTCAATTGCAACCTGACTAGTATTTTGTTACTTATTCAATAAAGATTACATAGTTGTGAAATGAAAAATAACAAATTAATTGCTATTCAGACTTCTACCTCTGTAGTGGGAGGTGGACAGAGAGGGAATCAAATTAAGAAAGAACTTTACGTTTTCTCAAATTCTTTTGGATTTAGTGCTCAAATAATGTGAGTGCCTATTATATGGAGCTTTCTTTTCTTTATATTTGCTGTCAATACCAATTCCCACCACACAATATACTGTAAAAGGCCTACAAAATGTCCTGATGGGTTTGTATAAAATGTAAAGTGTTTTCCACTTCAATGAACTCTAAGGAATTAGAAAACACACACACACACAAAAATACATATAGTAATATAACTTTAAATAATTAAATCAAATATTAAATATTATATCATATAATATATAATTATATATGTTGCATATATATATAAATAATTCTCTGAATTATTTAGAGATGTATTCTAGACATATTGATAAAGTACCAGCAGATAAATTTGCTTTTAGAAGACAACTATCCTGGCTCTTGCAAGTTCTGTGTAGTCAACACATCTTAGCCAGAGAAATACTTCAGAAACAAAACATTAATGCTTAGGTTATATGTTTATATTAGAATTGAAAGATTTTATAACTAAAATGTTTAACTTATTTATAAAATGATATAATTAACAAGAAAAATAAATATTTCTTAAGGAAAGTGAGTAGATCTTCTAAATATTAAAATTATTAATCCTAAGTTTAAAATAAATTATTAAAAACAAATTCTGTTTGAATAATAGTGAGTGTTTAGCATTGGATCCTTGCTAACTTTGCCCATGAACATAGAAATCAAGTGTTCTTTACAGCTTACTGTGTGGAGCCAAATGCCTACTCTTGATAGGTGTGTTTGCTTACCTGTTTCTTAATCTTTCTGAATTTTTAAGATACTAACAAAGTACAAACTAGCTTCTCCAAGAAAAAAAAAATACTCACTATTCTTCCAAATTGGTAAAATTAGCACTATAATTAGCAGTCTGGTGGCATAGTGTCTAAGGCATTTGACTGCTAACCAGAAGGCTGGTGGTTAAAACCCACCAGCCATTCTTCAGAAGGAAGTTTGGGCAATCTACTTCTGTAATGACACCGCCTCAGAAACTTGACAACAGTGAGGGTTTTTTGTTGGTTGGTTGTTTTTTTATATATATCAAATGGGAAAAAAAAAAAAAAAAAGTGGGGAATATGTTAATAGAAACCAAAGTTTACAAATCTATTTTAAAATTTCTAACAAGTGTATAATTTTGGGTTTTCATAATTTTGAGGCTCAATATTTTGGTCCAATAGACATTTTTCTGTTAAAATTTCTCATATATTTTAATATGTAGACTTGAACAAAGCTAACAATGAACATTGTGGTACAATTTACCATAGAGAAAACCAGTGAACTTGCTAAAAACATATGTCTTTGTATTTCATTAAGATTACATCCTGGAAATTTAGTATTGGATACTCATTTAAGAATAATCATGTGTATCGTAAAAGAATGTATATGTCATTTAATCTTTTCTTGTCCCCCCACCCCCAGTTAGGGAGAAAAAAGATGTGTAAACTAAGTATGCCTCTATTTTTTTCTAAATGTTTTTAGGGAATTTCCAACGTTCAGACCATCATCTTTTTTTTTTTTTTTTTTACAAGGGAAATTTTATATATAAACACTTAAACTTTCTAGCAGTTAGGTGAAAATACCTTTTAACTTAAGAAATAATTTTGAGAATTTATGACTAATGTAAATTGCAGAAATCACACACAGAAGTAAAACATGATATTTGATACCAAGCAAATTATAAATAAGCAATAATTAACTAGATATACTATAACTCAAATATAATGTAAAATGAGATAATTTCCAAACTTTCAAAGTGTGATGATTATTCAAAAAGCAAAGCAGTCACATGCAACTGAATAATCAAGAAAGAATAAAGGAATACAAAGATTGATATGAATGTTGAAAATCAAAACTTTCACATAGTAAAAGATGAAAATGAATGCACATGAATGGAAAGGACAGCATGGATAACATGTAAAAATATATTGGATGTATTCAGGAACCAAAAAATAGTTAAATTTTGCTGTGAAGTAGAATATCTGTAAGAGAGTGCTAGGACTGTTGTTCCTGAACAAAAAAACTCACTGCCGTGGAGTCAATTCTAACTCATAATGACCCCTCCCTGGGTTTCTGAGGCACTATCTCTATGGAAGTCAATTGTCCAGTCTTCCAAGGAATGGCTGGTGGGTTTCAACTGCCAGCCTTCTGGTTAGACATCAAATGCCTTAGGCACTGTGCCACCAGATCTCCCTTGTTGTTCCTAGGTGGCCTTAAGTTGGGACCAACTGATAGTAACCCTATTCACAAGAGAACAAAACACTGCCAAGTCTTGCACCATCCTCACAATCTTTGCTTTGCTTGAGCCCATCTTTGTAGCCACTGTGTCAATCCAAATAGTTGGAGGTCTTCCCATTTTTTGTTGACTCTCTACTTTACCAAGCATGATGACCTTCTCCAGGGAGTGGTACCTTCTGACAACATGAACTAAATAGGTGAGACGAAGTCTGGCCATTCTTGTTTCCAAGGAGCATTCCAGTTGTACTTCTTCCACAGCAGTTTTGTTCATTCTTTTAACAGTATTCTTTGCCAAAACCACAATTCAAAAGTATCTTCAGTTCTTTATTCATTGCTCGGTTTTCACATGTGTATGAGGAGATCAAATATACCAGGGCTTGAGTCAGGTGCACGTTAGTCTTCAAAGTGACATCTTTGCTCCTTAACATTTAAAAATAGATTTTGCAGCAGATTTTACCAGTGTATTACTATGTTTGGTTTTTTGACTGCTGCTTCTTTGAGTGTTGACTGTGAATCCAAAGTAAAATGAAGTCCCTGACAACATCAATCTTTTCTCCATTTATTGTGATGTTGATTATTGTTCCAGTTGTGAGGACTTTTGTTTTCTTTATGTTGAGGTGTAATCCACATTGAAGTCTGTAGTCTTTGATCTTCTTCTGTAAGTGCTTCAAGTCATCTTCACTTTCAGCAGGCAAGATTATATCATCTGCATATTGCAGGTTGTTAATGAGTCTTCCTCTAATTCTGATGACATGTTATTTTTCATATAGATCAGATTCTTGCATTATTTGCTCAACATATATATTGAATAAGTATGGTTAAATGATACAACCCTGATGCACACCTTTCCTGATTTTAAATCATGCACTATACCCTTGTTCTGTTTGAACAACAGCCTCTTGGTCTATGTACAGTTTCCTCATGAGCACAATTAAGTGTTCTGGAAACCCCATTCTTTGCAATGTTATCCATAATTTGTTATTTCAAAAATAGTCGAATGCCTTTGTGTAGTCAATAAAACATAGGTAAATATCTTCCTGGTATTCTTTGTTTTCAGCCAAGATCTAACTGATGCCAGAAATGACACCCCTCATTCCACCTCCTCTTCTGAATCTAGCTTGAATTTCTGGAAGTTCCCTATCACTATATTGCTGCAATGATTTTTCAATTATCTTCATCAAAATTTTATTTGCATGTGATATTAATGATATTGTTGGATAATTTCCACATACTGTTGTATCACCTTTCTTCAGAATGGACACAAATGTCAATTTCTTTCAGTTGGTTGGCCAGGTAGCTGTCTTTCAAATTACTGGCTGGATTTCTTTGCAGAGCTGGGATAAGAGCCTGTAAATTAAAGTTGGGTCCTTATTGCAGATTCAGAACTTAGAATTGTAAGAAATTAAAGATTGTATAATCTCTCCATTCCTCTGATGAATAAACTCTTACCCAAAGTATTTATTGACTTCATCAAGATTATGCCACAAGCTAAAGATGAAAGAAGAACATTAGGAAAAAATTGTCTTTCAATCTCCAATTCAGTACTTTATCCCCTCCACACCATAAACATCACAATTAAATAAAGCAATTGTGCATGTTTTGTTTTTTACATCAAAATGTAGGCCCTGGAGAGATCTCTGCCTGGATTTGAATTCCATTTCAATTCTTTAGTAATTGATGTTCAGAAACTTATTTAACCATTCTTGGATCCTGTTTCCTCACTTGTGAAATGAAGATATTAATAGTACCTGTACCTTAAACCCACTACTCATAAGTGAGTTTGTTGCACTGAGGTGGCTTGAATGTGGTTATGATGCTGGGAAATAAGCACCGTTATTTCAGATACCAGCTGGGTATCCCATCATGGAGGTTTCAGCAGAGCCTCCAAATTAAAAAAAAAAAAAACACTAGTAAGACACCAAGTTAAGTTTCTTAACTTTGTTATTTACTTCTAAAACAACTGGCCAGTGAAAACCTCAAGTATGGCAGTAGAACATTGTCTGACATAGTACCAAGAGACGAGTCCCTCAGGTTAGTAAGTCACTCGATATTTGACTGGGAAAGAGGTGCCTCCTCAAAGTGGAGTCAGCCTTAATGATGTGGATGGTGTAAAGTTTTCATGACCATCATATGATGATGTGGCATAACTCAAAATGAGAAGAAGGAACAGGTACAAATCAATTAATAATCAGAAAATAGAATGTACAAAGTATTAATCTAGGAAAAATGGAAGTTTTCAAAAATGAAATGGAATGCTTGAAGATCAATATCCTACACACTAGTGGGCTGAAATGGACTGACACTGGCATTTTGAATCAGACAATCATATGGTATACTATGTTGAGAATTACAAATTGAAGAGTAAAGGTGTCACGTTCATTGCCAAAAAAAATCTCAAGATCTATCCTGAAGTACAATGCTGTCAGGGATAGGACAATATTCATATGCTGTGATAGTTGGAGCTGTGTGTCAACTTGGCTGGACCCCAGTTCTGTGTGGTTGTTCCCATGATGGGATCAGATGACTGTGTTCTGAGTGACCAATCTGCCCAAGGGGAGTGTCCCTAAGGTGTGGCCTGCTTCCAGGATATCCAGGGACATCCTGGGAAGAGAGACATTCTTCGGTGTATCAGGACCCTGGTGTGCTGACTACAATACTACAATCTTCCATGAGTGAGCAGCCCAACGCTCGTCCTAGAGATCTTGGATTCGTCTTTTGTTGGAGTCAACAACCAGTGTATTGCCTGCCAGCCTTGAATTTCTTGGTCCCCTGTAGTTGTGGAAACTTAGGTTGCCTCCAGCCAAATCAAATGTTTCCTCCAGGGACTTTGGACTTGCCGGCTTCTATACGTTTGTGAGCCATTTTCCTAAGATAAATCTCTCTCTCTCTCTCTCTCTCTCTCTCTCTCT
>NW_006921935.1:2188686-2190418 GCF_000298275.1 Orycteropus afer afer
GAGAGACAAAATCATAAGGATGGACTTCCTAGATTGGTTCTCCAGTTTGATTAATTTTGATGACATTAGTGACTCTGTGTCTACTAGTAAAGAGAGCCTTACTATACATTGGCATGAAGTGGCAAAATTAATATGTGAAATAGCACCACCAATAGATCAAGTACTTGTGAGAATTGATGCTCCGGATGATCAGATATTTGATCCTTTTCTGCAATTTTATCAGAATGAGTAGTATAAAGAAGCTGGTGGTTGGTCCTACTTACACTGGATAAATTGGTGAAAGAGCGAGATGGGCTCAAAGCTGCTGAGTCTTGGCTTAAGCACCACATAAATGACCTCAGTGCTTCCAGCTGTGCTCTGAAAGAAAGCCTTATAGCTTCTACTAACAGAGCTGACATACCTGAAACCCAAATCCAGAGTCTTATTGTAAGAGTGGCTGAATTACAACACCAGCTCAATTGCCAACCCAGAACGGTGTGTGCCATTAAAGTGAGGGCATTGATTGGAAAAAATGGGATTCTGAAATCTGGAATGGGGACATATGGACAGATGATCAGGAAGATCAGGATATGAAGCCTGTAAATTCTGTTGAATCCCTCCCATCTGAAGGGATTACTGTAAAACTGTTATCCCCTCCCTCTCAGTTTGAGGGGACTAGACAAACTGGTCCTGCAGGGTTATTGTGTGAGGCAGAGGCCATGGAAGACATTCCTGAATACTCTCAGGAACTGCCTCAAGCACCTATTCTGGTGGCTAGGCCCATAACAAAGGTCAAGTCTAAGGGAGTCCCAGGAGGTGAAATAGAAAGTGTGACTGAGGAGGTGATATGCTATACTCGAAAAGACCTATTTGATTTTGCCAACATGTACAGACAGAAACCTGGAGAATATATATGAGGATGGCTACTGAGGGTATGGGACAATGGTGAAAGGAATGTAAGATTGGATCAGTCTGAGTTTATTGATTTAGGTCCACTAAGTATGGATTCTTCATTCAATGTCTCAGCTGGAGAGGTTAAGAAAATATCTAATAGTTTATTTGGTTGCCTTACTGCAGTGGCCTACCTTAAGTCAAGTTGAAGTACCAGACCTGCCTTGGTTTAATATAGAAGAAGGTATCCAGAGGCTTGGAAATTGGCCTGTTAGAATGGATTTATTAGATTAGACTCCTAGAGCCAGAAATGGAGAGTCCAGAAGACATGCCTTTCACCAATACCGTGAGGAATAAATTAGTGAAGGGAGCTCCACCATCCTTGAAGACTGCTGTGATTGCTATTTTATGTAAACCTGATTTGACAGTGGGAACTGCCCTAATTGAACTAAGACACTTAACTACGATGGGGCTGACTGGACCCCGTGATAGTAGGGACCAAGTGGCAGCAGTTAATTGACAAGGCAAGGTGGGCGGGATTACCATAATGGACAGCAGAGTTGGAACACTAATCAAAATAATCTGACTCATGTGGAATTATGGCATTGGTTACTTGCTCATGTTGTTCCTTATAGTGAAATATATGGCAAGCTTGATAAATATTTACTTGATCTGTATAGACAGAAGAATTCTAGGTCACGTGAACACCAACCTAGATTGAATTGCCAGAATACAGTCACCACCTCTCAATCAATTCCCAGACTTGAGTCAGTTTACAGACCCACAACCCCTTGAATGAAGGGGAGGCCAGGTCCCTTTGAGGAAGGACCCCACTACATTGCCAAAAATCTATAATGTCAGT
>NW_006921935.1:2190873-2192958 GCF_000298275.1 Orycteropus afer afer
ACCACATCCCTGGAGGGGTTGCAAAGATTACTGCCACCATCAAGGACTTGAGGGATGCAGGGGTGGTGATTCCCACCACATCCCCATTTAATTCACCTATTTGGCCTGTGCAAAAAACAGATGGATCTTGGAGAATGACAGTAGATTATCATAAACTTAATCAGGTGGTGACTCCAATTGCAGCTGCTGTTCCTGATGTGGTTTCATTGCTCCAGCAAATTAGTACATCTCCTGGTACTTGGTATGCAGCTATTAATCTGGCCAATGCTTTTTTCTCAATACCAATTTCCCTTCGACAAGACATCATACTGGTCCATTATATTGATGACATCATACTGATTGGAAATAGTAAAGAAGTATCGATGACTCTAGACTTATTGGTGAGAAATATGTGTGCTAGAGGTTGGGAAATTAACCCAACAAAAATTCAGGCACCTTACACCTCAGGGAAATTTCTAGGGGTTCAATGGTGTGGGGCATGTAGAGATATTCCTACTAAAGTGAAGGATAAGTTATTGTATCTGGCTTCCCCCACAACTAAAAAGGAGGCACAACATCTGGTGAGTCTCTTTGGATTTTGGAGGCAACATATCCCTCATTTAGGTGTGTTGCTGTGGCCTATTTATCAAGTGACTCACAAAGCTGCCAGTTTTGAGGGGGGGCCAGAGCAACAGAAGACCCTGCAATAGGTTCAGGCTGCCGTGCTGTTCTGCCACTTGGGCCATATGATCCGGCTGATCCAATGATGCTTGAAGTGTCTGTAGTAGACAGAGATGCTGTTTGGAGCCTTTGGCAGGTTCCCATTGGTGAATCGTAACACAGACCCTTGGAGTTTTGGAGCAAAGCCCTGTCATCCTCTGCAGATAACTACTCTCCTTTTGAGAAACAGCTTTTGGCTTGTTACTGGGCATTGGTAGAGACTGAACGTCTAACCATGGGACACCAAGTCACCATGAGGCCTGAGCTTCCCATCATGAACTGGGTGTTATCTGACCCACAGAGTCATAAATTTGGACATGCACAGCAGCACTCCATCATTAAATGGAAGTGGTATATCAGAGATCGAGCTCGAGCAGGACCTGAAGGCACAAGTAAGTTGCATGAGGAAGTGGCCCAAATGCCTATGGTCTCCACTCCAGTCACATTACCTTCCCTGTCCCACTCTGCACCTATGGCCTCATGGGGAGTTCCTTATTATCAGTTGACTGAGGAAGAGAAATCTCATGCCTGGTTTACAGAAGATTCTGCGTGATATGCAGGCACCACTCGAAAGTGGACAGCAGCAGAACTACAGCCCTTTTATGGGACTTCCTTAAAGGACACTGATGAAGGGAAATCCTCCCAATGGGCAGAATTTTGGACCGTGCATATGGCTGTTCACTTTGCATGAGACAAGAAATGGCCAGATGTGCGGTTATATACAGATTCATGGGTTGTGGCTAATGGCTTAGCTGGATGGTCTGGGATGGGACTTGGAAGGAGCATGATTGGAAGATTGGTGATAAGGATGTATGAGGAAGATGCATGTGGGTAGATCTCTCTGAATGGGCCAAAGGAGTAAAGATATTTGTGTCTCATGTGAGTGCCCACCAAAAGGTGACCTCGGCAGAAGAGGACAATGGGTGTACCTCGGGTGATCAGCCAGCAACGTGGTGGCAGGTTGATTACATTGGACCACTTCCATCATGGAAAGGACAGTGTTTTGTTCTTAGTGGAATAGATACTTATTCTGGATATGGATTCGCCTTCCCTGGATGCAATGCTTCTGCTAAAACTACCATCCATGGACTTAGCAGAATGCCTTATCCACCGTCATGGCATCCCACACAGCATTGCTTCACATCAAGGGACTCATTTCACAGCACATGAAGTGCGGGAGTGGGCTTATGCTCATGGAATTCATTGGTCCTACCATGTTCCCTACCATCCTGAAGCAGCTGGTTTGATAGAACGATGGAATGGCCTCTTGAAAACACAAATATGGCACCAGCTAGGTGGCAATACCTTGAAGGATTGGGGCAATGTTCTCCAGGAGGCTGTATATGCTCTAAACCAGTGTCCAATATATGGTTCTGTTTCTCCAAT
>NW_006921935.1:2193289-2287910 GCF_000298275.1 Orycteropus afer afer
TGTGATTAAAGTCAATGGAAAATTACAGCAACCCAATTCTGATATGACTGCTAACAGCCCAGACCCTTCAGGAATGAAGGTTTGGGTCACCCCACTAGACAAAGAACCACGACCAGCTGAGGTGCTGGCTGAGGGCAAGGGAAATACAGAATGGGTGGTGGAAGAAGGTAGTTCTGAATATCAGCTACGACCACGTGACCAGCTGCAGGAGCGAGGACTGTGATTGTTATATTTCTTCATTGTATATGTGCATCAAATACTTTTGTTTCCTTCTATTGTAAGCTGTGAAATGTAAATAAGGTTAATGCATTTTGGTCGTATGTGTGTTAACGTATCATGTTAGGCACAAATATGGCTCTGTAATTATCATTATTTAGAGATTATATATGGTTAAGAAGATGTGTACAACTGCCAAGTTGACAAGGGGTGTACTGTGATAGTTGGAGCTGTGTGTCAACTTGGCTGGACCCCAGTTCCGTGTGGTTGTTCCCATGATGGGATCGGATGACTGTGTTCTGAGTGGCCAATCTGCCCCAGGGGAGTTTCCCTAGGGGTGTGGCCTGCTTCCAGGATATCCAGGGACATCCTGGGAAGAGAGACATTCTTCTGTGGATCAGGACACTGGTGTGCTGACTACAACCTTCTTGAGTGAGCAGCCCACCGCTCGGTCTGGAGATCTTGGATTCGTCTTTTGTTGGAGTCAACAACCAGTGTACTGCCTGCCAGCCTTGAATTTCTCGGCCCCCTGTGGTTGCGGAAGCTAAGGCTGCCTCCAGCCTGACGTTTCCTCCAGGGAAATCTTTGCTGGTTTTGTTCTCTAGAGAGCCCAGTCTAACACATATGCCTACGAGGAAGATCAGTTTATACAACTATTTTTCAAATTTATCCACCAACCATTAATGCCAAAAGGAAGAAACAGAAGGGTTTTGCCACCTTCCACAGTTTGAAATAGATCAAATATGCAGTCAAGAGACATTGATAATTATTGTTTGTTGCAATGCAGAAGTTGGAAACTAAGAAGACACATCAGTCTTTAAAAATTTAAATAAAATTTAAATTTTATTTAAAAATATGGCCTTGATTACAGAAAAGACACCAGAGATCACATGACAGAATTGTGCAAGACTAATCATCTATTTGGGAGCTCTGGTAGCATAGTGCGTAAGGCACTTGACTGCTAACCAGAAGGCTAGTGGCTCAAACCCACCAGCCACTCCTCAGACGGAAGGCTGGGCAATCTACTTCTGTAGTGATACTGCCTCAGAAACCCAAGGAGGGGTCACTATAAGTTGGTCCCAACTTGACAGCATATAACAACAAAAACAACAATCATCTATTCATTGGAAATATATATTTTCACCAATATGAATAGTGCTGTAAATGTGGACCTCACCAGATAGAACATATAAGAATCAAACTGACCACATCTTTAGAAAGAGACAATGGAAAAGCTCAATATCATCAGTCAAAACAAGGCCAGAGCTGACTATGGAACAGACTTTCAATGGTTCTTCTGTAAATTCAAGTTGAAGCTGAAGAAAATGAAAAGAAAAAAAAAAAAAAAAAATTCATGTGAGCCAAAGTACCACCTTGAGTATATTTCATCTGAATTTAGAAACCATCTCAAGAATAAATTTGACGCAATGCACATTGACCAAAGACTAGGAGAATTGTGGGATAACATCAAGAACATCCTATGTGAAGAAAGCAAGAGGTAACTAAAAAGACAGAAAAGAAAACAAAAGCCCCAAACGGGGGTCAGAAGACATTCTGAATCTTGCCCTGGAATGTAGAGTAGTAGCTAAAGTTAATGGAAGAAATGATGAAGTAAAAGAGCTGTAGAGAAGATTTCAAAAGTGGCGTGAGAAGACAAAGTTAAGTATAATGAAATGTGCAAAGACCTGGAGATAGAAAATCAATAGGGAAGAACATGCTTGAATTGCTCAAGCTGAAAGAGCTGTAGAAAAAATTCCACCCTTATGTTGTAATACTGAAGATTCTATGGGCAAAATATTGAACAATGAAGGAAGCATCAAAAGAAGATGGAAGGAATACACAAAGTCACAGTAACAAAAAGAATTTATTAGCCATTAGCCATTTCAGGAGGTGCATATGATTGAGAACCAATGGTACTGAAGTAAGAAGTCTAAGCTGCACTGAAGACATTGGCAAAAATAAGCCTGCAGGAACTGATGGAATACTGATTGAGGTATTTCAACAAATGAATGACAAAAAATTTGGAGACAGTTATGTGACCAATGACAGGAAGGGATCCGCATTGGTGCCTATTCCTAAGAAAAGTGATACAAGAAAATGTGGAAATCATCAAACAATATCATTAATATCACATGCAAGTAAAATTTCGGTGAAGATAATTCAAAAATGGTTGCATCAGTGCATCAACAGAGAACTTCCAGGAATGCAAGCTGAATTCAGAAGAGGACATGGAACAAGGTTATAAGTGCTGATGGCTGATGGATCTTGGCTGAAAGCAGGAAATACTAGAAATAGATTTGCCTGTGTTTTACTGACTATGTAAAGGCATTCAACTGTGTGAATCATAACAAATTATGTATAACATTATGAAGAATAGGATTTCCAGAATATTTGATTATGTTTATATAGAACCTGTACCTAGATAGGAGGCAGTCATTTGAACAAAATAAGGGGATACTGCATGGCTTAAAACGAGGAAATGTGTGTGTCACAGTTGTATCCTTTCACCATACTTGTTCAATCTATATATTGATTAATTACTCAAAGAAGTTGGACTACATGAAGAAGAAAGCAACATCAGGATCAGAGGAAGACTCATTAACAATGTGTTAAATGCAGATAACACAACCTTGTTTGCTGAAAATGAACAGGGTTTAAAACACCGACAAATATCAAAGATTACATCAATATGGATTCATCCATAATCCATAATCCAGTGCAGATTGGATCATGACAAAGGGAGAATGTATTGACAATTGAAGTTGTTAAGTACTTCATTTTGCTTGGATCTGTAACCAATGGCCATGGAAGCAGCTGTCAAGAATGAGGCATAGTATTGGGCAAATTTGCTGCAAATGACCTCTTGAAAGTGTTAAAAAACAAAGATATCACTTTGACGACTAAGGTACACCTGACCAAGCTACAGTGTTTTTAGTATCCTCATATATATGCAAAATGTTTTCAGTGGATAAGAAATATAAAAGAATTGATGCATCTGAATGTGGTTTTGCTGAACAGAGGTGGATTACCCAATAAACAAGGTAAGCATTTATTCACCAAGCTGAAAGGTCATCATGCTTGGCAAATAGAGGGTCAGCAAAAAGAAGACCATCAACAAAACTGACTGATACAGTATCTGCAACAATGGACTGATACATAGCAACAGTTGTGAGAATGGAACAAGAACTGGCAATGTTTCACTCTGTTGGACATAGATTTACTATGAGTTGTAACTGATTAGAAGGGGTCTACTAACAACAACATTAGCACAGAGTTGTGAATGTTGAATGAGGTAATGCGTATAAAAGGCTAGAATAGTGATTGACTTCCTGCAATCATTCAGTAAATGCCTTTGTTGTTGTTGTTGTTATGTGCCGAGTCATACCCAACTCATAGCAACCCCTCCTTGGGGTTTCCGAGGCAGTATCACTACAGAAGTAGATTGCCCCATCTTCTTTCCAAGGAGTGGCTGGTGGGTTTGAACCGACAGCCTTCTGGTTAGCAGTCAAGTGCCTTAGGCACTATGCTACCAGAGTTTGTAATAAATGCCCTTAGATTATTTTAATAATTGTATTCCTGTTCTGCTGATAAAAACCCTCACTAAAGCCCAAATATTAGCACATCTACACTGAAAATAAAATTTGTTAGTTTGGGCAGAAGAGTAACTATAATGTTTCAATTATTAATTGTTGTCTTAATTTAACAAGTATTTATTAGAATCTTTTACCACTTGTATGTCAGTTTGTCATACTGTTGTGGCTTGTGTGTTGCTGTGACCTGGAAGCGATCAATGCCACTGGTATTTCAAACACCAGCAAGGTCACCCATGGTGGACAGGTTTCAGCAGAGCTTCCAGATTAAGACAGATTCAGAAGAAGGAAGGAGCCATCCTTCTCAAAGAATTGGTCAGTGAAAACCTCATGAATAGCAGTGAAAGACTGTGTGTTGTATTACTGGAAAATGTTATGAATAGCCCTGAAACATTATTCAATCTAGTGTCAGAAAATGAGCCCCTCAGGTCACAAGGCACTGGAAATACGACTGGGGAAGAGCTGCCTCCTCAGAGTAGAGTTGACTTTAATGAAGCGGATGGAATAAAGCTTTTGAGATGTCCATTTGCTGATGTGGCACAACTCAAAATGAGAAGAAACAGCTGGAAACATCCATTAGTAATCAGAACATGGAAGGTATGAAGTATGAATCTATGAAAATTGGAAGTTGTCAAAAATGAAATGGAATACATAAAGATCAATATCCTAGGCATTAGTGAGTTGAAATGGACTGATTTTGGCCATTTTGAATCAGACAACTATATGATCTACTATGCTGGGAATGACAAATTGAAGAGAAATGTCATGGCATTCATTATCAGAAAAAATGTTTCAAGATGTATCCTGATGTATGGCACTGTAAGTGATAGGATAATGTTCATGTGCCTACAAAGAAAACCAGTTAATACTACTATTATTCAAATTTACACACCAACCACCAAAGACAAAGAAATTTTACTAATTTATGCAGTCTGGAATTGACCAAACCTGCAATCCAGACATATTGCTTATTGCTGGTGATTGCAATGCAAAAGTTGGAAACAAAGAAGACTTATTGGTAGTTGGAAAATATGGCCTTAGTGATAGAAATAATGCTGGAGAAAGAATATGCAATTTTTCAAGACCAACAACTTATTCATCCAAAATACCTTTTTTCAACAACATATATGGTGGCTATAGAAGTGGACTTTGCCAGATGGAGTACACTGGAATCAGATTGACTACAACTGCGGAAAGAGGTGATGAAGAAGCTCAATATCTTCAGCCAAAACAAGGCCCAGACGTGATTGTGAAACAGGCCATCAACTGCTCTAATGCAAGTTCTAGTTGAAGGTTAAGACAGTTAAAACAAGTCCACAAGAGCCAAAATATGACCTGGATTACATCCTTCCTGAATTAAAGATCATCTAAGGAATAAATTTGATACATTGAACACCAATGAACAAAAACCAGAGGAATTGTGGGATGATATTAAGAGCATCATTAATGATGAAAGCAAATGGTCATTATAAAGACAGGAAAGGAAAAGAAGACCAAAACGGATGTCAGAAGAGACTCTGAAACTTGCCCTTGAACAGAGAGTAGCTAACATAAACGGAAGAAATGACAAGATCAAACAGCTGAACGGAAGGTTTCAAAGAGCAGCTCAAGAAGACAAAGTCAATTATTATGATGAAATGTACAAAGACCTGGAGTTAGTAACCAAAACAAAAGAACACACATAGCATTTCTCAAGCTGGAAGAGCTGAAAGGAAAATTTAAGCCTTGAGTTGCAATATTGAAAGATTCTATGAACAAAATATTGAATTATGCAGGAAACATCAAAAGAAGATGGAAGGAATACACAGAGTCACTGTACCCAAAAGAACTGGTTGATGAATCCATTTCAGGGTGGTAGCATATGATCAAGAACCAATGGCACTGAAAGAAGAATTTGAAGCTGCACTGAAGGAATTGGAAAAGAAAAAGGATCCAGGAATTGACAGAATACCCACTGAAATATTTCAATAGATGCTGTGCTGAATGCACTTACTCATCTATGACAAGAAATTTGGAAGACAAATTGGCCAACTGACTGGAAGAGCCCTATATTTGTATGTGTTCTAAAGAAAGATGATCCCATAGAATGTGGAAATTAATGAATAATATCTTTAATATCACATGCAAGTAAAATATTACTGAAGATAATTCAAAAACAGTTGCAGCAGTACATTGACAGAGAACTTCCAGAAATGTAATCTGGACTCAGTAGAGGACGAGGAAGGGAGATATCATTGCTGATGTCAGAAGGATCTTGTCTGAAAACAAAAAATACCAGAAAGATGTTTACTTGTGTTTTATTGACTATACAAAAGCATTTGATTATGTGGATCATAACAAATTATGGCTAACATTGAAAAGAATGGGAATTCCAGAACACTTAATTGTGTTCATAAGGACCTGTACATAGACCAGGAAGGGAGTTTACCAGGATTCTGTCCTTTCACCATGTTATTCATTCTGTATACTGAGCAAATAATCTGAGAAGCTGGACTATGTGAAGAAGAATGTGGCATCAGTATTGGAGGAAGACTCATCAACAACCTGTTATAGGCAGATGACACAACTTTGCTAGGTGAAAGAAAGAATGACTTGAAGCACTTAGTGGCAAAGAATAAAGACTACAGCCTGCAGTGTGGATTACATCTCAACATAAAGAAAACTAAAATCTTCACAACTGGACCAATAAGCAGCATCATGATAAATGGAGAAAAGTTTGAAGTTGTCAAAAATTTCATACTGCTTGGTACCACAAACACCAATGGAAGCAGCAGTCAAGACATCAGATGATGTATTTCACAGGGCAAATCTGCCACAAAAGACATCTTTAAAGTGCTGAAGAGCAAGGATGTCTCTTTAAAGGCTAAGGTGCACCTAACCCAAGCTATGGTATTTTCAATAGCCTCATATTCATGTGAAAGCTGGACAATGAATAAGGAAGATTGAAGAAGACTTGATGCTTTTGAGTTGCAGTGCTGGCGAAGAATACTGAAAGTACCATGGATTGCCAGAAGAACTAACAAATCTGTCCTGGAATGCTCCTTGGAAGCAAGAACAGCCAGACTTTGTTTCACCTACTTAGGTCATGTTGTCAGAGGGACCATTCCCTGGAGAAGGATATGATGCTTGGTAAAGTGGAGGGTCAATGAAAAAGGGGAAGGTTCTCAATGAGATGCATTGACACTGTGGCTGAAGCAATGGGCACAGGTATAGCAAGAATTGTGAGGTTAGCACAGTACCTGGCAGTGTTTCGTTGTGTTGTACATAGAATTGCTATGAGTCAGAACTGATTCGATGGCACTTAACAACAACAACAACACTTAGAATCTTACTATCTAACACTCTATATAAGACATTTCAAAAGTAGCTACACAAAAAAAAGAGAAAAAGAAGTGAAATTAATTTTAAAAACATTTATGAGATTATTTAATGCAATATTTCATAAATGCCATTTCTATACATTGTTTTTGTTGTTGTTAGGTGCTTCTAGTTGCCTCCAACTCATAGCAACCCTCTGTACAACAGAACAAAACACTGCCCAGTCCTGTGCCAGCCCACAATCCTTTCTATGCCTGAGCCCATCATTGTATCTACTGTGTCAATCCATCGTGTCGAGGGCTTTTGCCTTTTTCATTGACCCTCCACTTTACCAAGCATAAAATCCTTCTCTAGAGAATGGTTCCTTCTGACAACATGACCAAGGTAAGTGAGACAAAGTCTGGCCATTCTCACTTCCAAGAAGCACTCTGGCTACATTTCTTCCAGGACAGATCTGTTAGTTCTTCTGGGAGTCCATGGTACTTTCAGTATTCTTCACCAACACCACAACTCAAAAAACATCAGCTCTTCTTCAATCTTCCTTATTTATTGTCCAGCTTTCACATGCATATGAGCCACGTAGAAACCCCGTGACTTGGATTAGGCACATCTTAGTCTTCAAAGAGACAACTTTGCTCTTCAGCACTTTAGAGAGGTCTTTTGCAGCAGATTTGCCCAGTGCAATATGTCATCTGATTTCTTGACTGATGCTTCCATTATGGAACCAAGTAATCTGAAATCTCTGACAACTTCAATCTTTTCTCCATTTATCGTGACACTGCTTATTGGTCATTGATGAAATATTTTACTTTTTTTTTTGGTAATAAGTCTTAAAAATCTGTTATGTATTCTACACTTAGAGCACCACACATCTCTGACTAGCACTGCCACCTTTTAAGTGCTAGTAGCCACTTGTAGCTGTTGTTGTTGTGTGCCGTCCAGTCAGACCCGACTCATAATGACCCCTCCTTGGATTCCCGAGGCAGTATCACTACAGAAGTAGATTGCCCAGCATTCCTTCTGAGGAGTGGCTGGTGCGGTTGAACTCCCAACCTTCTGGTTAGCAGTCAAGTGCCTTAGGCACTACGCTACCAGAGCTCCTTGTAGCTAGTGGCTATATATTTAGAAATTGTAGCTATACAGGAGCATTCTCTGCACAAGGAACAGATGTGCTGCTTCACGGTTATGAAACAGCTTCTCCAGACAGACTAATACCAAATTTCACTCTGCTAAAACCTCATTAAAAAGGTATATAACTTTAAATAAATTTCTTCCTCTCCCATTCTCAATTTCCTCATCTCTAAACTAGTCATATTTTAATAAGGATTAAGTGGCCTAAAGCATACAATTTGCTTAAAATTCTTTAAGGATCATTCAGAGTTGTGAGTTTCTGTCTTTGATCATGTGTTGTACTTCTTTTGCATTAGAACATGGTTTATCCTTTTTAAGGACAAACCTTTATCCCTTTCAAATTATAGATATGCAGTCCAAACAGTATGATATTTTCTTCTGTGATAAACTTCACTTTTATGTTTCTCAAGCTAATGTTTTATAAGTGGAATTTCCAGGTTTTAGGTAAAGCTTTTGCATTATAAACCACTATGCCAGTCTTTATGACTTTGTGAAGAATAAAATAAAATGAGGTTGTTTGCAGGTCTAGTGCCTTTTTCTTAACCTTTGATACTATGAACAAGAACAAAGAGAATAATGAGCCACATAAACACAAGATAGACCCTTTACCATTGAAGTTCACACAGATATACCATTTTATCACTATGTCAGATCAACATAGGTAGGAAGGATACTTTGGCATGAGTTAATAACTTCCAGCGGTGCAAATCATGAATGTGTTCTAGATTTCCCAATCCCCTTTTCTTTGTTGTCATGACCTCACCTCAAATGATCAAAAAACACATTTCTTTCTATTTATAGAAAATACAAACTGACTTTTGATACAAAAACAATTTGCATCTAAGAATTTTGTACTTGAATGTGGCCTTAGGAGAAAATTATATCTGCAATCTAATTATTATGAGAGTAATTGTTACTTAAAGTTAAAAAGCTTTAAATAGCTTATACCTTATGATCGAAACAAAATGAAATATTTCAGTTTCTGGCATAATTTCAAGAGTAGTTTAAAATAGCTAATCCACTAGGTTATTTTGTTTTGTTTTGTTTTAATTGTCTAAGCTGATGTATGTTTCCAATTGCCTTAAAACAAACAAACAAACAGAAACCTTCCCAGGTTAAAATTATTTAAACTGCAGTATTTTTAGTCAAAAGTTGTGTTTCAGTTTTTCATTTTTATATAGGGGTGTTGATTCAAAACAGTTTGCTATTGATTATCTTATCTCTGGTCATCGGTATTCTGTTAGCTTTTCTCTGAGCATTTGTTCCTGATGCTGTTGTTGTTAGGTGTCGTCGAGTCATCTCCGACTCATAGCTACCTTATGTATAGCAGAAGGAAACACTGCCCAATCCTGTGCCAGCTCCATGATCTTTACTATCCCGGAGCCCATCCTTGTAGCCACTGTGTTAATCCATGTTATTGAGAGCCTTCCCCTCTTTCATTGCCCCTCCACTTTACCCAGCAGGATATCCTTCTTCAGGGTTCTGTTCCTTTGTTGTTTTGTTCCTGATAGTTCCTAAATTTCGCAGTAATATTTCAAACCAATCTTTGACTTAGCTGACTGATAATGGATGTAGTTTAGTATTGAACTAACAAGACCAGCTGCCATCTACGTAAAGGCTAAACAGCATAATTTTCAGGTTATAACTAGCTCATGTCTAATAAAACCTCATCTAAAATATCTTTAAGGGCAAAATCAGAGGAAAATGCAGTTCCTATTTTCCTGTATGATCCAAAATTTACCCTAGATTAATTCATACAGTCAAAGTCACATATATAGAATGTATTATATTAATATCTCATAGAATTGTGTCAGGGTGATATTACTCACATTGAATAACAATGTAAAATTTAGCTCATCTATGTCAGGTGGCATAGTCTTTAAATCATTTGGCTGCTAACCAAAAGACTGGTGATTGGAACTGACCAGCCGCTGTGCAGGAGAAAGATGTGACAATCTGCTTCTCTAAAGATTTACATTCTGGGAAACCCTTTGGCTTTTCTACTCTGTTCTAAAAGGTCACTATGAGTCGTAATCAACTCTATGGCAGTAGATATATAGCCTGCAAAAACATCTGTGAAAATACTCCCTTAATTTCATTATGCAATGTTCAGTTTATGAGCACTATTCCTAATACCAGGAAAGAAATCAGAAATACCAGGAATATTTCTGTTTTTACTAAATATTTGTGTATATTTCAGTACAATATATATTATGTTTCCAAAAAAAAAAAAAACAAATCATTGCTCTCCGAGCTATAGAAAGATTGAATTACATGCCCACAGTCCACTCCTAGGAATCCAAATCTTGATTTTTCTGTTTCCAAATCACATCTCTTTTCATTACTTCAAACTCATTATGGTTATTGTAATACATCATCCATGTTTCCATTCCTTCATCTACTGGACAAAAGTATATTGAGTACCATTTGGTGCCTCTTAGAATCTCATGGCTCCAAACAAGACAGATTCCCTTCTCTTGGCTTACATTCTAGTAAGGAAAAGATACAATACAAATTTTGATAAATACTAACCTAAGATACTTTAAGGTAGCAATGGGTTCTTTAAAGGGAAAATAGGATAACTCAAAATAGTGATGAGTCATGTAAAGAAAAACATTGGAGCATGACCTGGAAAGGAGTGGGGTGCAGTGGAATACTTTGGTAGTATATGTCAGAGAAAACTTCTCTGAGGATTTAACATTTGGCTCAGGGCTGAATGATAAAACATAGAAAATTGAGCATTCTAGAAAGATGGCGGAATAGACAGACAAGCTACACAGAGCCTCTGTAATGAAGCAATGAGAAAATAATTGAAACCAACACAGAACACAGTCCTGAAACCCTGAGCTTTGAAGGGAAGTATAAAAAAGTGGCTTAAATACCAACTAGTAGAAGAACCTGAATGATAACAGTGGGTAAGGAACAAATGGAGTTGCAGACTGCTGGCTGTCCTGAGGGCATAGCCATTTTGAATGCATCCAAATAACAACCTAAGAATCAGCTCTGCTCACTAAAGACCGTATAGGCAAGGGCTGCATTAGTGCCTGATAACCAGAAAGGAAAACAGCAAAAATGCAGACAAACAGATATGTGGATTACAGTGGCTGTCCTGAGGGAGGAGTCATTTTCAGATATTCCTAAGCAGCAGGCGATACCATTTTGAATATATGCAAGTGGTGTTCTCACCTAGACTACAATATAGGAGTGGGCTCTACATGCTGAAGACAGGTACATTGGAGGCTGACAATTTGAAAGATGTGATATTCCTCTTGTTACTCTTATACCCCACATATCTTCGTGAACAGAGGTGTGGCCATCCCCCACCTCTACCCACCTTTTTGACCAGCAGAAATTCCATCCCAGTCTGTGCCCAGACAGAACCTGGGTGCCTTACCACACCCCCACAGTTTTGTTTCTGATTGTTTGTTTTTAAATTACTCTTTTTATCTTCCACCTTTCTTCTTCCTTTTTTTTTTTTTTTTCCTTTCCCATCCCTGGTTCATGTTTTTTTTTTTTCTTTTTCGCCCTTTACCTGGTTCTCTTTTTGTTCTTCCTTTTAGTTCTCCCAATCCCTTGTTTTTCCTTTTACAGTTTTCCCATTTTTTCTTTACTATTCTTTTACTCTTGCTGTTTTCTCTCATTCTTCCTTCCCCAGATATGGCGGCTTTTTTTTTTTTTCCTCTCTCTCTCTCTTTTTTTTCCTCATTATCTGTCTTTTGTTGTTGTTGTTGTTATGCATCATCAAGTCAGACACAACTCATAGTGACCCCTCTTTGGGTTTCTGAGGCAGTATCGCTACAGAAGTAGATTGCCCAACCTTCCTTTCGAGGAGTGGTTGGTGGGTTTGAACTGCCAGACTTCTGGTTAGCAGTCAAGTGACTTAGTCACTATGCTACCAGAGCTCCTTAGCCTTTTTAAATACATTTTGAAAGTTTTTCTGCTAATGTATTGCTTTTTCTTTTTGGCAATTATTCCTGTTTGTGTATGTGGTTTGAGATTTTATTGTCTTGCTTTTATTTTTTTGGTATTTTATTTATTTACTTATCTTTTCTAACTAAGTGGAAGACAACAACTGTTCCAACACAACACAACCATATCTGCCCCTACTGCAGCCTCACCCATTGAGTAAGAGCCAACGCTTGCTTTTGCACCAACTGACCAACAATAAACTACAGCCAATACCAGTTCAACTCACCCTTAACTGCTCTTTATGAACAGCTAATAAAGATCTGTGCACACACTCTCATTCTCTTTAACACATTAAACATAACAACTTCACAATATCTTGGAGACAAAAGACCATCACAGTCCACACAGAAAAGCAAGTTAAAGTAGTAAAAACAAAGGACCAGGATGCAACCTCAGAAAATATCCCTGAGAGAAAAAACAGCATTGGAACTCCCTGATAAGGAATTCAGAAGAACCGAGAGATAGATCAAAGAAATCACTGACAAGATCAAGGAAAAAACTGGCAAAATTAAGGAAAACACAGACAAAACTCTAAAACAATTCAGGAAAACAATACAAAAACAAACTGACAAAATAAACACAAAATTAGAAATGATAGAAAAACAACAAATCCAAATCCAAAAGATTTCTGAGATTTCAGAAATAGATAACACATTGAAGGGGCAAAGGAGAAAAATTGAATCAAGGAAAGACAGAATTAATCAGATTGAAGACAAACACTTCAATACTACTTTGTTAAGGGCAAAAAGATGTATCTCTAAAATTTATAGAAAGCTCCAACACCTCAATGACAAAAAGACAAACAATCCAATTAAAAAATGGGCAGAAGACTTGAACAGACACTTAACCAAAGAAGGTATTCAGGCAGCCAACAAACACAGGAAGAAATGTTCATGATCATTAGCAATTAGAGAGATGCAAATCAAAACAACCATGAGATACTATCTCACCCCAGCATTAATAGCAAACTTCAACAAGAAAGAAAATAACAAATGCTGGCCAGGATGTGGAGAGATTGGTACACTCATACACTACTGGTGGAATTATAAAATGATAAAACCACTGTGGAAATTGGTATGGTGATTCCTTAAAAATTTGGAAATAGAAATACATTTGATCCAGCAATCCCATTACTAGGTATACATCCTAAAGAAGTGAGAGGCAGGACACAAATAGATACATGCACACCCATGATCATTGCAGTGTTCTTCACAATAGAAGAGAAACAGAAACAACTTAAGTGTCCATTAACAGAGGAAAGAATAACCAAATTGTGGTACATGTACACAATGGAATTCTGCTGTGGCTGTTGTTGTTAGGTGCCGTCCAGTTTTCTCTGACTCATAGTGACTCTATGTACAGCAGAATGAAACACTGCCTCTAAACTTGCCATTGACAAACACGTGCAGAAGCCTTGTAAAATAGAACATCCCCTAATCTGACAACTGCCAAGTCATGCAATCAGATTGCATTGCCATGGCCTAGAGTTTAGCATGGGAGGGAGCTCTGGTAGCCTAGTGCCTAATGGCACTTGACTACTAACCAGAAGGCTGGCAGTTCAAACCCACCAGCCACTCCTCGGAAGAAAGGTTGGGCAATCTACGTCCGTAGTGAAATCACCTTGGAAACCCAAGGAGGGGTCGCTATGAGACGGATCTGACTTGATGGCACATAACAACAACAACAGCAGAGTTTAGCATATGGCATGTAGAGAGATGAACCTGGATAGGCAAGCAGGGGAGAAAATTTCTTTCTCAGACAGGAGATGAAAATTTCTCAGAATGCTCAATCTCCCTAATGTCACATGACTTTCAGATAGCTGATTTAAAATTACAAGGTTATCAGTCCTGATACCTAGACCAAGCAGATATCTACTATACTATGACCTTGTTTCCCAACTAAGTGCTCCAAATAACTTTTTTAAAATAATATAACATGCTTTAATTTATTTTGAAAGTCTATGGATTGTTAATGGAAAATAATCACTTGAGCTTTATCTTATAAAAATCCTGTGTTAATACTTGATCGGTTATACTATTTAAACACTATAGTGTCATTATTCATGTACTCATAGACTTTATGTCATTTTTTAAAATAATAAATACCTTTTATATTGATAAACTGTCTGAAGAGTTCTACCAAAATCTCCAGTGTTCTGAGGCTTGAAGTGGTCTTTGACTATATCAATACCTTGGGGCATTCAGTTAAAACATTGCAGTAATTAACCAGAGCAAGTTGTCGATGGAGTCAGCTCTGATTAACTTGAGGGATTCTAAAGAGGTAAACCTAGATTTAGACAAAATCTAATATAAGGTAGACACATTTGATGAAAAATGTCCCCTTACTGTGTCTTCATTAACTTTTGCCAAACATCTGGCAACATGATTGAAATTACTCTACACTCAAACCTTTCATTTGAGCAGGGAGAACTCATGCTGTAAAGGTATCTCATATTTGAGACATTTTTGACATTCTGGACCTTGGTCAACTTTATAATAGCTAATAAATCTGATATACAATATAATATTATTGTGAGATAGATATTAGAGGGAGTTCTAAGCAACTATTAATGTTTTAACAGAGGTTTTCTGCAAGGAATATTTAACATAAATTATTTAGTTTTTGGTCTTGGAATCTAAAACCATGGGAAAAATACAGAGTGGCAATGGACCCTTTTGACATTAAAATCCACCATTTATCTTTGCAGTAATAGTCCTTGATTTTTTTTCTTTTGTATTCATGAATACTGACACGATACTCATCACTTAATGTGAAAGCAGAGGTGTTGTACCAACCAGTTCACAGAGTACTTTCAGTGCGTGTAACACCTTCACAGCCATTATTTTATCTTATATTATTACCAGTCCTTCTATCATTGATAAATAAAAAAAAAAAAAAAAGAGGTTTTATGGCAGAGATCTGTGTAATGGATATGTCTTAGGATGGTCACCTTTCTTGATTATCCAACTAAGAAATTTCATCCAATGGGAAATCTAGACAGAGAAATTCTATGAGTCATCAGAGGTAGTTTTAAAGCATTGAAGGACATGGATTTAGCACAAATGTTTATCCTGTAATAAATATATTTAACAACAAAGGAACGGGAGATACAAAATCTACAACTGTAACTCTAGCTAGCAGTTTTCCCCATAGTAAACGGTCAAAAACAAATAACAAAGTTAATTCTCTAGACCTAGAAAAGCCCTGGTAGCATAGTGCGTAAGGCACTTGACTGCTAACCAGAAAGCTGGCAGTTCAAACCCACCAGCCACTCCTCAGAAGGAAGGTTGGACAATCTACTTCTGTAGTGATACCGCCTCCGAAACCCAAGGAAGGGCCCCTATGAGTAGGGGCAGACTTGTTGGCACATAACAACAACAACAACACAATGGAAAACCTAGTGTGGGTGGGCCATTCCTCTTGCTGCAAATGTAAGATGTCTGAATCTGCACTTTTGAATGTCAGTGCTTGCATTCCAGCCACCTATCAATCAAGATGAACCTATTGCATTCTTTAACAACCAAATAAATGGTATTTAATTAAATCTTTGTATTGCCTTCCTTTTTTTATTAAAAAAAAATCATAATCATTGTGGTGTCTGCTATAAGTTCAGAGAATCAGGAACTTGGTTTTTGTCACATGGTCAATGCTTTAGTTATCTAGTGCTGCTGTAACAGAAATACCACAAGAGGGTGGCTTTACCAAACAGAAATTTATTCTTTCACAGTTTAGGAGGCTAGAAGTCTAAGTTCAGAGCACCGACTCTAGGAGAAGCCTTTCTCTCTTATGGCTCTAGGAGGATTCCAACACTTTGCTTCTGGCTCCTCTTTCTAGGTGGTAGTAGGTCACCCCTCTTTTTGTCCCTTTCTCTCTCCTTTTATCTCTTGTAAGATGAAAGGTGTGGCAGGCCAGACTCTGGGGAAGCTTTGCTTATTTGTACCAGGACAGTGATGGTGTTGCATCACACCCTTAATCCTCTCAAATCTGATCAGTTTATCACATCATATCATTTTGTGGAGTATCTTTACCTGTCTGCCACATTATGTCATTACATAACTGCCAAACCTTTGAAAATCATGGCCCAGGCAAGTTGACACAAATTTTGGGGAAACATCATTCAGTCCATGACTGTCATAACACAATAGAGAGGACACAAATCTTCCAATTCTAATTGCTACCTTCTTACTAATGTATATTATTGTTTCTTATTAGATTCAGGATACTTTCTGTGTGCTGAAACTTTTACTCCTATCTTCTATTCAACCAGACATCATCTTGCACTGGGCAAATCTGCTGCAAAAGACCTTTTAAAGTGTTAAAGAACAAAGAGGTGACTTTCAAGACTAAAGTGAGTCTGACTCAAGCCATGGTATTTCCAATTGCTTCATATGCATGTGAAAGCTGAACAATGAATAAAGAAGACTGAAGAAGAATTGATGTCTTTGAATTGCAGTGTTGGCAAAGAATACTGAAAATACCATGGACTGCCAGAAGAAAGAAAAAAAAATCTGTCCTGGAAAAAATGCAACAAGAATGCTCCTTTGGAGTGAGAATGGCCAGACTTCATCTCATCTACTGTGGTCATATTGTCAGAAGGGACCAGTCCCTGGAGAAGGATATCATATTTGGTAAAGTAGAAGGTCAGAGAAAAAGGGAAAGACCCTCAAGGAGATGGCTCGACACATTAGCTACAACTGTGGGCTCAAGCATAGCAAGGATTGTGAGGATGACATAGGACTGAGTAGTGTGACATTTTGTTGTACATGGGATCACCATGAGTTGGAGCTGATTCGATGGTACCTACCATCTTGTATTCAGGATATCTAGGTTCTAATATGATCTATGCTATGGACAAGCTTTGTGACTTTCAATATACCTTTAGATCTTGGTTTCATCATCTATAATTTGTGGCAATGGAAATATGCATCCCATTTACATCTGAAAATATTTGAATCTATAATACTTTTACTTCTTTTTTTCTTCATTATTTTGGTGTATTTTAAAAATATCTGTATCAGTATCTCAATATAATTGTCATTCTACAGAATATACAGGAAAGTAAGAAGCATGTAAAATGATACTATGCAGGACAATCAGTACAATCCAGACTGGGGAAATGATCCAAATTATTCACAAAGATGACAGAGAGAGAGAGAGAGAGAGGTGAACATATTGACCAAAAGAGGTTTAATGAGCTTATCCACTAATTATAATATATGGACATTATTTTGATCTTGATTTGAAAAACAACAGAAATTTGTGAGACCGTCAGTCAAATTTGAACTTTGCTTAGTTACTTGATGATATTAAGAAATTATTTTTTTTTTTAAGTGGCAAAACAACTTTATGGTGACATTTAAAAAATGAATCTTTCCCTTAGGATGCATACTAAAATATTTGTGGTGAAATGAAGTGATATATACTCTGGAGGTTAAACGAGTGTGGATATAGATTAAAAAAACAGTCACAAGTTATGGATTATTGTTGTTGTTATGTGTGGTTGAGTCAGACCCGACTCATGGTGACTCCTCCTTGGGTTCCCATATTTTAAATTTTCAATAAAAATATTAAAATGTATTTTATAATCACAACATTTTATAATAAAACTAAATATTTGTTGATATACAAAATACGGGAGCTCTGGAGGTATAGTGCCTGAGGCACTTGACTACTAACCAGAAGACTAATGGTTCAAACCCACCAGCCACTCCTTGGAAGGAAGATTCATCAATCTCCCTCCTTAGAGATACCACCTCGGAAACCCAAGGAGGGATCGCTATTAGTCAGAAAGGACTTGGATGGCTCAGAACACAAACAGCAACATAGACAATATATGAGATTTTTACCCTAAATAAAATTTCAATGTAATTTAATAAACAATTCATCTAATTTATATATGTTAAATCTAACAGTTTAAAAAACAAGTTCCTTTGGCACAAATAAAGGAGTCATGTAAGTAGATATCATTTCCAGTGCTTCAGATTTTACTGATTATGTGCCAGACAAACCTTTCAAAATATCCTATTTATTTTCACTTTTGTTAATATGTTTTTTTTACTTCTCATCTGAAAATGGCAAAGGGACATTTTATTGCTTTTAGAATATAATTGGCAAACCTTAGGCCTTCCACTTTTACTACAAGTATTTCAAGATACAAATTTTAACTTAAGTAAAACAGGGAAAAGCTGCATTCTTTCAAGCACATTCAGTTAATAAAAACTCATAGGATCCCTAGAGGGCCTACATATTTGCAAGTACAGAAACATAAATGTGGCTTGGCTTCTATTATTTATATTCTAGCATAATTTCCAGAAATGCTTTGGAGAGTAATGTGAAAATGTCTATGTACAAAAAATTATTATTTAATATTCCACTTCTGAATAAAAATCCATCTAAAATAATATTTTTGCAATTCACATTATTGTTGTTGTTGTTACGTTCCATCAAGTCGGCCCTGACTCATAGTGACTCCACCTTGAGTTGCTGAGGCAGTATCACTACTGAAGTAGATTGCCCAATCTTTCTTCCGAGGAGTGGCTGTGGGTTTGAACCGCCAGCCTTCTGGTTAGCAGTCACATGCCTTAGGCATTATGCTACCAGAGCTCGCGCAATTCACATCACATTAATTCACGTTAATTCTTGCAGCTAACTGTGTTCTTTTTCACCACATGAGTCAAGTGATCCACTACTAAGATGTTTTGTATCTTTGTTTTTTTGGGGAGGGGGCATACTCAGAAGGACTTGGGGCCTTCACAAGCCAGAGTCAGGAAGTAGCTCTTCCATGCACGACATTTCCCACATTGCTCTAATACCAAAGCTTATTACATCTAGTCTTTTCTTATAAATCTTTCACCATAACATTCCATAATTTTATATTCATAGTGTTGTTATTTTAATGGTAAGATTTGATGATCTCTCTGTTGAAAATATATTACTAATCCATTTCAGTGCATTCGTTCCTACAGGAGAAAGCAACTTACTGTTGGAACAACCCCATGGATTTTACTTGATTATCTTAAGAAATGATTATGATGAAAGCTTTTTATACTTTATATGAAACCTAGAATGAAAGCAAAATTATTCCCTTTTTCCTCTATTAATTTACATGTGTTTCTTATGCAGTAAAAAGTTATGCAGTTGAAAACCTCAAGAGTTCAAAGAAGTATTGGTATTTGCTCAGGAATACAATATTAATCATAAGATATTTTCATGATGTTGATAAAAACTATTAGCTACAAATTTTAACTAAAAAGTTGGAGAGAAATTGAGTAAGACAAATGCTTATAAATTTGTATCATTTCACATAAATTTTGAAGCCAAGGAAAATTTAAATTGAACCACGTTAAATTACAGGAAATAAGTCAAAGAATGTCAAGCATTTCAATCTGTTTCAAAATAATAAATGCTTATTATTTAGAAAAAGGTTAAAATCTATTGTCATTAAATTCTAATACCTGATTTTTAGGCCCAAAATCAAATCTAAAATAAGACATACATGATGAAATCTACTATGAATAACCCTTACAATCTATTCATTTAAAACTGCTTTCATAGTATCCATTTTAATTTCCATGGCTATTGTGGACATAATTTTCCAACATATACATATAACTTTATTTGCCAGAACGTTAATTCTCAAATTGATTTCCAACCTGCCCAGATTTTTTCTTACTCTAATATCTGATGTGTGATCATCTGGTGTCATCTAATCAACAAGAGGAAAACACAACATAATTAAGACATAATTATGTCTGAACAATGAAGAGAGCTTTCAAATTAGAACAGAGAGCAAGTAGATTTGAATTCTAGCACCATTCCAAACCAATACTCACTGTTGCGAAGTTGGTTCTGACTCATAGCAGCCCTACAGAGATCCTATCTTACCTCAAGTCTCTGGTTTTCTCTTTCGTAAAATGGCGAACAAAATATTAACATACATAGCTTGTCCACTGACTTACTGAATTATTCACCAACAATATTTATTGATCCTTTATCATAAGCTGCCTATTTATTATCACTGATTTCGCAGACACAAAATCACATTTGTAATTACATTTTGAAGTTCAAAGACTTTATAATAAAGCATTAAGACAATAAGTCAGTCATTATATTCTGGTGTGATAATTGCTATGACAGAGGTATGCAAAGTTTCTGTAAAGCAGAGGAAAGGCAGATATAAATTTCATAGAAGGATCAGAAAATATTTTCCCAGGGGAACTGATCTTTGGCTTAAGTTTTGAAGGACATTTCAGTAGAAGCATTAGCTAAAGATATGGAGGGATAAAAGAAAGCATGTAAAAAGCCATGAAAGCCTTTCCTTGAGTGCTTTCAATGTAATTAATTCCTAACATAAATTCAACTTAGACATTTATATGTATTTTATCAATTCTAAGAAACATTATTTTATATATATATTATGAATTCTAAGATGCACATTTTTACATCTTCAAAATCAGAGTGCGTTTTTCAATCTATGGTGTCTTATTACCACTGTCAGCCAGGTGACTATGACTATAAATTTGTGTAAAAAAACTTTCATTGAAACCTATTAAGGTCAATCAAGAACCAACATTAATGCATGTTAGATTTGGTGAAATACAGAAAGTAAAGGGGAGAACACAGAGACAAATATATTCACTGCCGTGGAGTGGGACCCGTCTCGCAGAGACCCTTCCTTGGGTTTCTGAGGCAGTATCACTTCAGATTGCCCAAATCTTCCTTCTGAGGAGTGGCTGGTGGATTTGAACCGCTAGCCTCCTAGTTAGCAGTCAAATGCCTTAGGCACTATGCCACCAAAGAAAGGATGAAATGAGGTGGAAAGGGGAAGAAGAAGAGAGATGTCTTATTTTATTTTATTTATTTATTTTTGGCTTTTCTTCTTCTTTTTATTTTTTTTCATACTCCTTAGTTACACTGTTTTACTTTTCAGCCACCAACCACAAAAAACTTGTAACATTTCCTGATGGACTTTGGTACTATTTTTACATTTAGTTATTTAAGAGGAAGAACTTAGTGTGCCCTCAGCAATATATTACACTTATCTAAGAAATAAATCATAATTTAATTTAAGATGCAAGCTAAAACCCTTGTCCCTTCCAGGATGATGATTTATAAGTATATGTATAATCAATAATTGACACCTCCTCTGATGTGCAATATGCATTGTAATATAGATGGCCCCAATCCTGTTAAAAGCACAGTTCACCTTTCTTAAAATAGTACAATCGCAGGATTTATTTTACATTACATTTGTAGAAGAACATAGGGAAGGTACAGAGGAGCAATATTTGAACAAGTTCCAAGAAAATCCATTGATTCAAGGTATGTGTCTAAATTGTTCACCTATATAAAAAATCTCATACTTGCATATCCATTATTTAAATTATTCATTGTTTACACTCATAACTTAGCAAAGAGCATGTAAAAATGCTGCAATAGTATTAAAATGAATTAATGAGGATTTCTTTTAACACATAATTATATTACAATAAAATATCTCCTAAATCAGAAATAAATGCAAATCAGAATTACTGTCATTTTTATCTACTGCTTTTCATTATTGTCATTAAAAAAATATTGAAAAATCAGTACTTTATTTTTCCTCCCCTTCTGGAATTTTACCACCTGTCAATCAAGACTATATATCATATTCATATTTTTCCTCAAAATTTGAAGAATTTCTAGGCATTTCATTACCCTAATTTGACCTATTATTTGACAGTTAAAGAACTCCCTTCTTCTCTTCCGAGTAATTTGTTAAGTCAAGAATCTACAAGTCATTCAGTAAATGTTAGTTGTTCCAGAAGAAAAATACATTGCTTATTAAAAAAAAATGCATTCTAAAAACAAATATTTAACTTTTTATCTAATTGATAGCATTCACATCATAATCTACTGTGAATTAGCAGAATTGATATTTCATATTAAACAAAGAAGCATGCACTATGTTTATAAATTGTTCAACTTCCAGAGAAGAGATTTCTGATTTGTTTTTCATCTGTGATAGGAAAATTAAAAACACATATAATTATGCAACCTTTTAAGTTTGGTATTTTCTGTTAATTATGCTTTTTATTATGTTTGGTATTTTCTTCTTTGACCCTGTCTCTCTTTCTTTCTCTCTCTCTCTCTCTCTCTCACACACACACACACACACACTCATTCACAGGCACAGAAACATGCTTATGTTCTATTTCTTTTGTTGCACAAAATAGTGCAAAGCTTAATTTTTTTTAATGATTTGAGGATGTTCCTGGGTAGCACAAATGGTTAAATGCTCAACTATTGCTAAACAAAGTTGGCAGTTCAAATCCACCCAGAAGCACCTCAGAAGTAAGGCCTGGCAATATGTTTCCAGAAAGTCACAGCCATTGAAAACTCTATGGAGCACAGTTATACCATGTGGAGTCACCATGAGTCAGTATGAACTCAATGAAAACTGGTGGTTAATCATTATATAATACTTAATAGTTTTTTTTCAAAATTAGTACTTTTTCCATATCAGTTTTCAACTGTGAGTACATGATTCACTGCATTGTATGTATTTATTTTTGTGTACATCTCACCAGTTGAACAAAATCTCCCTGAAGGTCAGATCTTCACCCTGTGAGTGTTTTTCTTTCTGATAATTGACAAAGGATTTGACATAGGTTACAGGATTAATAAATGCTTCCTAAATAGTTAATTAAAGAATTTAATTTTTGAAAATACACCCACCCAAAAGAGTATGCTTAATAAAGTAGATATTACTGTGGAAATTGAGTAAAGTAGGTATAAAGTATGACTGAGAATAAAATTATTTTTTCACTCAGTTTACAAGTAATCTCATGTTAACAGTATATAGCTCTTAAAATCACCTACTATTGAAGATATCTAAAGGTATCTGCCTGAGATGTTGGCAGTATTCAAATCTATAAATATTAACGTTTTGTACACATTTAAATTAATTACAGAAAAAGAGCAGAATAAGACATAATTATTTAAAAAATAGCACATGGTAGCATAGTGCCTAAGGCATTTGACTGCTAACCAGAAGGCTGGTGGTTCAAATCCACCAGCTACTCCTCGGAAGGAAGATTGGGCAATCTACTTCTGTAGAGATACTGCCTCAGAAATTCAAGGAGGGGTCCCTATAAGTTGGATCTAACTCATAACCAATGATATCTGCTTGTATTACTTATTGAATGTGTACTGTATAATTTGTATAATTTATAAACACAATAAAGTGGCCTATTTAATATTTATAATGAGGAAAGAACACTGGTGTTGCAGTGGTTTGGCACTCAACTGCTAACCCAGAGATCTGTGGTTACAACCCACCAGCGCCTCCACAGGAGAAAGATGTTGCAGTCTGCTACTGTAAAGACTAAAGCCTTGGAAACCCCATGGGGTAGTTCTAGTCTGTGCTATGAGGGTAGTGTAGGAATGGACTCCATGGCACACAGCCACAAATGAAATAATTAGAGATGCAATAATAAACTACTTATTTACATTTGGGGGTAAACAACTGTCATTGAGTTCAAGAAAAATTTACAGTTTAATTTACTCTCAATAGCAAATATTAAAAAATGAGGTTATATTAAAATCAAATGATGATGCTTTAAGGATATGTCTAGGAGTTTCATATTAAAATCAGATGAAGCAAAAAGTAAAATTTCCATACTTTCTGTACTAAATTAGGCAGATTGCATCCAACACTTTAGAATTATTAGGTTATAGAGATTAAATATCTGTGCTTCATTAGCTACTAGTTTTGAGCTTTATTTGAATTTGACCAGTGAATTTACCCAATTCTGAATTTCTTTTATAAAAATTGTTGCTTTTAATTCTGAACTACTTTTTGCTGATATAGATTGTTTAAAAATAATAATGGATTTGCCTACTTGCTGAATTTCCTCTTCAAATGTAAATTTCTTTTTACAATTTGCATGTTTTGGCACTTACTGTATATACAAATCAGAAGGGTTCTAAAACAAATTTAAAAAAAAATTTCGTAGTCTTTTGTTTTGTGAAATACATTCAACAATTTCCTAAAACTTTATACTTCAAAATCAGGAATACCAGAAAGCAGAGCCTTTTAGTGACTTAATGCTCTTAACTAAAGGAGTCATGGTGGTGCAAAGGTTAAGTGCTCGCCTGCTACCTGAAAGGTAGACTGTTCAAACCCACCCAGCTGCTTCACTGGTAGAAAGGCCTGGAGATCCGCTGTCATAAAGATTATGGCTTAAGAAATTCTTTGAGTCAGTTCGACTCTGTCATAGAGGGTTACTATGAGTTGAGATCTACTGCATAGCACCTAACAACAAATGGTGTTAGCCGACAAGAAAGGGAATCAAGAAGGAATTGCTCTTACAGCTGCCAGACATTTCTTCAGTCTTTTAAGTCAGATCAGAGCAGTTTTAATGCTGAACCTCAACATTCCTGGTCAATCCATCAGGATTTACATTGCTGTGTATTTCTGAATGGGTTCATCTTGAAGGAGTCCTCTGGATGATTGGAAGAGGCTTTGAGCTACAGCTACTGTGACCCCAGGCTCTTTGTCTTCAGTGTGGTCAATTTATAAGGATTACATTGTTTGGCATTCTACAAGAAGGTCTAGGAGGAGGGTTACAGAAAATAAATAAGTAAATAAAAAGACAAACACACAAATCCTTCCATGCAAGTTTTTTAAAAATAACAAGATATAGCTAAAACAGGCTGGGTGACTGTGTCTAAAAATGCCACATGAGTATTGCTCCAAAATATGACTTTGGTATACACCAAACCAAAAACCAAACTCACTGCTGTCAAGTGGATCCAACTCATAGTGACCCCTCCTTGGGTTTCCAAGGCGGTATCACTATGGAAGTAGATTGCTCAGTCTTACTTTGAGGAGTGGCTGGTGGATTTGAACCACCAGCTTTCTGGTTAGCAGTCAAATGCCTTAGGTACTACACCACCACAGCTCCCTTCGTACACATATTCAAAGCAAAATCAATATTTTATAAAGTTCTAAATCTCAAAATGCAGTATAATCAAAATCATTGGGAATCCTTTCAACACAAAATATTTATTAACTAATGCTGGACCACACTACTTCCTCTTCTCACTTATCAACTATTTCATTATTGGACACTTCATTTATGACAACAGTAAAAAATGTACTATCTGACTAGTTTATGCATTAAGAACATACGTCTAGAGGGGAGCCGTTGCATTGTAAATTTTGGTCAATGTCGTGAGACAAAGTATATGTGAATTGCTGTATGAAAAGTGAATTTACTCTGTAAATCTTCACCCAAATCAAAATAAAATTAAAAAAAAAAAAAAAAAGAACATACGTCTAGAAGTAGCGAACACTGAGGTGCGAGACAAGAGTAATGCTGGTTGTGATAGTTAGGCATCAATTTGGCTGGGCCACGATTCTCACTGGTTTGAAAATTATGTAATGATGTAATTTGGCAGTTATATAATGATGTAGACATCCTTCATTTTGTGATCTGATGTGATCATATCCTCCATTTTTGTGTAATGCCAATTTTTACATAATGACCTGCTCTGTGGAATCCAACTATGTCCATAAGTGAAGAGAAGGTGCAATTATTTCACTTTTTTCAAAATGATGGACAGATGTAACAGTTCATATTCTTCATCTGAACTTTAGTGAACAAATAGTCTAAATGCTTGAGGAAACAAATATTATTACAGCATACTTTCTATAATCGAAGAAACTTTAAGCTATTGAGAAAATCTTAGAAGTTTATTTTCAAACATGCGACTAAATGTTTTTTGAAATTGACAGCTAAAACAAAAATGCATTATTTTTCAGAATGAGAGCATTTACGTATGATATCCCAAATTTAGATATTCCATGTGTATAGGCTGCTCATTTTCATTCTCTGCTTATATGTGACTGTGTATAAGTTTATAAAAACTTGTCCATCCACCTCCACAGCTATGAAAGCAAAGTTATAAGCTTCTTGTCATGCACATTGTGGTATCTGCAAGTCAAATGCACCAAAATTAATTTTTGTGGATTCAATCAAATTACCCTTAGTCAACTATTTTCTTCAAGAAAAGTAAGACCTTTTCCTTTTTTGTGAATTTTATGGACATAATCTTCTCTTCAAAAGTGCATTTAAACAAAAGAATTTCTTTAATAAGAGTATATTAAAAAAATTAAAATATTAAATAACTCTGAGTTCAAAGTTTCTATGTGTAAAATATAAAGTCAAGGACTACAGACATTCAGCACATAATTGTGAAAATAAATGTGTGTGTATAAATTTTAACATAGAGTATTAAATCATATATTTGCAAATATACTGACCAAAATTAATAGTTAATATTTCAGAGTAATAATTTGAATCAATGATATACATAAAATATTCTATGTCTACTATAAGTTCAATAATTTACAACAGAGTTTAATATCCTTATAATTTAAATTGAATCTCCTGTGTTTTATCTAAAAAATTAACCTTATCTTTCACAGTTAAATATTAATTAAAATGCTGCAGACATATTTTAAAGATATACAAATGATAAATTTATAATGAACTAATTATAAGAATTGCTTTATAAGTTCTCTTTAGTGTATCAAAATTTTTTACATTCAAAGTTGAATTAATTTCACATGAAATTTCATTCCATTTTTTAAATTATTTATGACACTAAAAGCCCAACATAAGAAGCATCATTTCTCCTCTATTTTGTCCTCCTAATCTTTTGGAATAATGTGCATGCATGAGTTTCATAAGATTCATCACTAGGAAGTGCTATCTGGCAAGCACTCTCATTTTCTTATTGCAATGGCCAAAAAAAGCGCATGAAATCTGCAAGCCAAAAACTGCTTCATCTTATGGCACACTATCGGTGCTCTAAATCCATAATTAATCAGGATCAGCTGATAATGAATGCAACTTATCTTGAAGAATGTCACTGGAGAAAATGTCAACTGCAATTCTATATGGGCCTATCAGCGTTAGCTTTACATCAAAGACTCAAATTATATTGGTGTCTGTAACAAGTGATAAGGTACCAACAAAAAAAATAATAGTAACAGAAATTTTAAGGCTCTCTGGTGACTCTATGGTTAAAGTATTGGGCTGCTAACCAAAAGGTCAGCAGTTCAAATCCAGCAGCTGCTTTGCAGGAGAAAGATGAGGCAGTCGTCCCCTTCTGGAAAGATTTACAGCCTTGGAAACCTTATGGGGCAGTTCTACTCTGTCCTATAATATTGCTATGAATAGTAGGATTCCACTCAATGGCAGAGGGTGGCATTTATTTAATGCTTACCATGTGCTAGGAAGAGTATTAAACATTTTGCATGGCTTAATACTCACAACAAATGTAGACAATATTATTACAAAGTAATATAGATGAGGAAAGAGAGACACTGATTTAAATAAACAAACCAATATTTCAAACAGTTAATGAAAAGCATAGATGGATTTGAGACCCTGGGAATTTTTATTTTTTCTGACTCTGGGAATTTTTTTATCCAGATGTAGTCCATCACACACAGTAATAACCAACAACACAAAATCAAAAAAGTATTCATATCTGTGTTTGCAAATGTTAAATAACCACATTTTGGTAAGGCACTGTAAGATCTAATATGAAAGGAAAGAAAATGTTTCTTAGTTTAAACTTTTTTTTTCCCTTATAAGAAAAACCAGCACAAAATTATTGAGATTTTTATTCATTCTCCTTATTTAAAACACCTTTCACAAATGCCCTTTAGAAGGAAAATTCTTCATTTTAATTAAATCATTGGTAAAAGTGTCATCAAATTCATGCAGAAAAACTATTTTAAAATGTTTTTTTTCCTTGAATGTATTAGTTGATGTCAGATGTGTACAAATGTGAGTTCCCTGAGAAGAATATGCATATTCTAAGTACATTAGAAGCGAATATGGTGAGTCTTCATCTTAGTTACTTTGGACACATCAGCAGGAAGGACCAATCAATAAAAATAGATGTCATGTAGTGGTAAAGTAGAGCCAATGAAAATTAAGGAAGTCCTCAATGAGAAGGATTAACACAATAGTCATAACAATGGGTTCAAATATGCCAATGATCAGGAAGATGGCACAGGACCTGGTATCTCATTCTGTTATACACAAGGTCACCATGAATGGAATTTGACTGGATGTCGACAAACAACAAGAAATATGATGTAACTAAAATCACAAACATGATATGAACCAGAATTACAGAACACTTTCATCACAGAAAATTTTATCTATCTCTTTTAAAGTCAGCCATTTTAATTGGCTTGGTTGTTTCACCCTGTCAGTAAACACATGTGGCAAGACTGCAATTTAACAGCTTACCGATAGCTCATTTATTATGATTTTTCAATAAACAACCAGACTTTGTTATGATCATCCATTTAGTACCTTAAGGTCTTATGAAAATGATGTGGAATGCTGCCAAAAGTAACATCGGTCCTGTGGTAGTTAGTGTTTTATTTTTATCACTATGCTTTTCAGAATGTTACTTATCAAATTAACTTAGCTACACACTCTCATTCAGTATAATATGTACTGACCAAGGAGTCAGAAACCGAGAGATCTATCAACATTCTCCAACAATCAGTGTATACTGTGCTTAAAATATTTATATCATCTTGGTCTCTTAAATTAGGGTGTAATACTCCACAATATCTAAAGGCCCTATCACTTCTAAAATTCAGTGTCACTGGTTTTCTTTTTTCTGAATTTATCTGTTATTGTATGAGTGACTCAAAAAACTTATGTTAAAAAGATTCTAATTGTTTTATTTCAGGATGTGTTATAAAAAAGATTTATCTTGAGGTAAATCTTTAATAGTTCATTAAATTTGAATAACCAGATATCTGTATTTAGGGACAGTTCTTCTGCTAAATGACCCTTTACATTTTTTTAAATAGATTTTTTTAAATTACATTTTTTTAAATAGATTTTTCACTCAATAATAAATGTAATAGCCATCCAAAGGTAAGCTTATCCACTTGCTTCTATTTGAACCTGACCTATACTATAACAGAAACACATATTTATAGCCTTATTTTAAATTTTCCAGACATTTTCAAAAAGTGTGTTAAGCTGTTTAAAAAATTAATTGAAACTCCAAATAAATAGTTATCTCTAATAGTTATCTCTATACGATAATCTGAGAGCTCTGATGGCATAGTGCCTAAGGCATTTGACTGCTAACCAGAAGACTGGCAGTTCAAACCCACCACCTACTTCTCAGAAGGAAGGCTGGGTGATCTACTTTCGTAGTGATATTGCCTCGGAAACCCAAGGAGGGGTCGCGATGAGTCAGATACAACTCCACGGCAGTGAGTTTGGTTTTTTTGGTTTGGTATATGGTAACATAGAATACAAGGATGAACATATTTAACATTATCAATAATTTCCCCTAAACATGTCTGATAATAAACTGTGGCAGATTACCCCAAATTGAGAAGCCCTGGTGGTGCAGTGGTTAAACCCTCTGCTGCTAACCAAAAAGTCAGTGGTTTGAACTCAGCAGTTGCACTGCAGGAGAAAGATGAGGGGATATGCTTCTGTAAAGATCACAGCCTTGGGAACCCCACGGGGCAGTTCTACTCTGTCCTATAGGGTCACTATGAGGAGAAATTACCAAGAATGGAGTATTCCTAAATATAGCTTGTTTTTGTATAACTTTGCTCACTTACATGACATCTTTCAAAATAAAACTTAATCTATTCATTTTTTCAAGTGTAAATAGAAACACGAAATACCTTTTCATGTGTGCATCTCTTCTGTCAGACACAGTCACTCACATCTGTACTGCTCTGCAGAATTTGGTTTATACAGTAATTTCTGTTGTCCTAAATCTTACACACTCACTACCAGCAGGTGTCTGCAGGTGTTTGCCTACAAGATGTTCATTGACAGTTAATTGAAGCAAGAGTACTTTTTGTGATTGTGGAAATTAGCTGCAAAAACACTGCAGGCTAAGTAATATTCTAGGACAATGATGCTTCATGTGCTATGAATGCATAATTATTTATTACTGATCAGAGAAAGATTAAGCATTCTTCTGAAATATTTTTCCATGGAAGAACTAGTTATCAAATGGAGTTTTCACAGATATTGTCAGTGTACTGGAAGGACTGCAGCTGTACTATGAGTCTGGTGGACATTTAACTTCTGACAGCTGTGAATGCTTCTTTGTGAATGCAGACATTGCTCTTTGACTCAGAGTTTCTGGAAGAACTCCAAGAAGCATTCTCAAGTGCCGCTGCAGGCTCTTTGAGTGCATATTAGGGGAAGGTGGTCAGAAATGTTATGAACTGCTAAGGTGAGCAGATATTTGTACTTTCTTCACATATTCATTTACCTTAGCAAAGTTATAAGCCAATATAGTGATAGTCAATGATGAATTTAATATTTTTAAATTTACAGAATCTGGAAATTCATAATTCTGTCAAATTATTCACATACAATTATACATATATCGAGAAAATATCTACTTACTCAAACTGTCAAATATCTCCTTTACATTTTAGTGAGGTAAACATACAACATTTATCATGAAATTATATTATTGGACAAAAAGATGTCCAGTAATATTAAAGTAAGATGTGTAAGATTAATGACTTTTAGTCATTTGTAATGAATATTAGCATTTTGTGGTAAACATTTCCACAAACTAAAGTGACTTTTTCAACTATTTAGAAAGATAATTTAATCAGAGAATTATCTCATTGCATATAAGCTTTGGAAAATAACACTTTCTTTAGAAAATACATGTCAACCAGTCCTGTGTTAAATTATTTATGTAAGAGTTTAATGTCACAAAGGACAAGAAGATTGTATGCCTAAACTTATACATGAAAAGTTTGATGTAACTCTTCCTCATTTTTGTAGGAGATGGTGCTTACTTTAACTCCTTTTTATTAAATATAAATATAATAATAAATCATCAAAATTAAAAGCCACAAAAAATATAAGTTTTGCAATATTTTCTACTTAAGGAAAAAGTATAATGCATATATTCAAATAAGCACTATCTTCTTAACCCTTATGTATTTGAGTTATTGTGACAATTATTTCTAATACTTAATATTAGAAATATTAAGTAATATTAAGTAAATATTCTAATACTTATATTTGGTATTCCGAGGGTAGGTGGCTTTGTACCCCCATTTCCAACAAACCAGTTCTGACTCATGGTGATCCCCGTGTTGCAGAGTCACCACATAAGGCTTTCAAAGCTGTGATCTTTCTGAAACAGAGAGCCAGGCCTTCTTCTCAGGTTCCTCTGAGTGGATTCAAACTGCTAAACTTTAGGTCAGTTATCAAGTGCTTAAACTTGTACACTATGCAGAGACTCCTTAGGTGAATATGTTGCTGTTCTTGTTACTCTGGTAAGTTTCATTGAGTTGATTGGAATTAATGGCAACCTCATGTGTGCAGAGTAGAACTCCATTGTCGTTGTTGTTGTTGTTATGTGAGAACTCCATAGGGTTTGCAAAGCTGTGATCTTTGGGAAGCCAATTGTCAGGCCTGTCTTCTGAGGAGCCTTTCAGGTTGTAGTCAAGTGCTTAACCATTTGTGCAATCCAGAGACTATAGATAGTTTATTTATAAACATATTTCTTGATAATTTAAAAAAATATATTTCATTTTTCTAATATGTAAAAACATCATTATCTATTAATAATTTGAAATCTATTTCCACTGTTGACTTTTCCAAAATACACATATTCTGTAAGCAATGAGTAACTTAGAAAGTATCCTAAGCTCAGTAAGCACATTACTTAGTATTGTTACCTATTTTCACTTAAACTGAGGTAAAAAGGCAAAGGTGGGAATTTGAACTCAAAAACAAAACAAAAGAAAACTCACTGCCTTTGAATCAGTTCTGACTCATAGCGACCTTCGTTGGGTTTCTGAGGCTGTAAATCTTTACAGAAGTATATTGCTTCATCTTTCTTCTGCCGAGCAGCTGGTGGGTTTGATCCACTGACCTTCTGGTTACCAGCCAAATGCCTTACCCACTATGTCACCAGAGTTCCTAGGAATTTGAATTAGTATAGATACAACAGACAAAAGAGATTGTGAGCTTTTGACATTGATTTTACAATCTAAAATCTGCTACAAATTGGCTGTATAAACTATGTAATATCACTAACTACCCTGAAACTCCGTTTTTCCATCTGTAAAGAATATAGCTGAGAATACAGCAAGGATTGCGAGGATGGTGCACTACCAGTGTTTCGTTCTGTTGTCCATAGGGTCTCTATGAGTCAGAGCTGACTTGATGACACCTAACAACAACAAGGAAGACTAACACCTCATGATGTTGTTATAATAATTACATGAAAAAAAAAAAAATGACACAATCTTTGTAAAATAGTTAGCAATCTGCTCCCAAAAAGATTACAACACAGGAAACCCTATAGCACAGTTCTACTTTGTCATGTAGGGTCATTATGTCTCATCATCAACTCAAAAGCACACAATACCATCATCAATACACTGCCAATATTTGCTTAAAGGAAACTAACTTTAAATTGTAGTATAATAAGAATAATGTAAAGTATAATTTAAGAGTAATACTTATATGTTATCTTTTTTCCAAGGAGATTACATATAAATATTGACCTTTTGATTAACCTTTGTGGTAGTTATATAGTGTATTGAAGAGAAAGTACAGTAATTCCTTAACATATGAAAAATGTGTTCTAACCCTGGAAGAATGAATCACTTGGCCCACAGGCTTGGGACCATGGTTGCAGAGAACATCAAGTTCAATTGGCATAACATACTACACAAAAACATTGTTCTACATCTTACTTTGGTGAGTCCTACCAGCCAACCAAACACTCATCGAGTCGGATCTGATTCATAGGGACCCCTCCTTGGGTTTCCGAGGCGACATCACTACAGAAGTAGATTGCTCAATCTTCCTTCCAAGGAGTAGCTGGTGGGTTTGAACTGCCAGCCTTCTGGTTAGCAATCAAATGCCTTAGGTACTACGCCACCAGAGCTCCCCTTTGGTGAGTAGGGGTCTTAAAAGTTTGCAAAAGGCCATCTAAGATGCACAATTGGTCTCTCCTTGTCTGGAGCAAAGAAGAATGAAGAAAACTAAAGATGCGTGGAAACAATTAGTCCAAGGAACATGGACTATGCAAAGCTTAGCGTACATGACCATGAGATTAGAAGAACTAGATAGGGCCCTGGTACCATTGTCAACAACTCAAAAAGTGATCAAAATGTTGTTGTTGTTATTTGTCATCGAGTTGGACCCAACTCATAGCAAAATACAGGAGATCTCAAATAGAGTGAGAGAAAATATGGAACAAAACTCAAAATCATGAAAAAGACCAGGCTTGCTGATCTGATAGAGACTGGTGAATCCTTCAAGACTGTGTGCCTCCTAGTGATCCTTACAGCCTGCAACTGAACTAACTCCCATGGTTTCCAGTCAATATACAATAGACAGGCAAAGTTGAACATTTACAGCAGGTACACACACCCCTCAGAGCATTCAACCATGGGAGATGAGAAGGGCAGTATTTGTCAGGGAGATAGATCGGAGGGTGGTGATGCATAGTAAAGGAGGACAGGGAAAAAGTAACCAGAAGCAGGAAGTGGGAAGAGAGTTGTTACATTATGGGAAATTGCAATCAATATCATGAAACAAAATGTGTATGAACTGTTATATGGAAAACAAATTTGCTCTGTAAACTTTCACCAAAGTCACAATTAAAAAAAAAAAAAAAAAAAAGTGTTCTACCCAGAAACGTGTCTTTACAGATGAAAGTGCACAATTAATGCAAAGCCAGAGTCAGGAATGGAGATGAGATCTGAGACCCACTGTACCCATCTGGGCCAGCTGGCTTTGTAATTATTTTGGACTTAAAACACTTAAGCAAACCTTGCTTCTTCTGAAGCTATAAGGGAGATTTTGCCAGTGTTAGAAGTTTTCTACTGGGAATATTTGTCAATTATATTACTAATATTTTAGATAGGTTTTTTTTTTTAAATAAAATTAAATCTTAATAAATTATACTAATCTATTGTGACTGGAAATGGTTACCAAGCTATTACAACTTTCATTCATCTATATATGATATTTAAACTAAAACTTATCCAGATCCTCATGGAAATTGAATGCCTTATTACCATTCTATACATTCACTAATTTGCTGGCCAAGCTCTGCCCATGCTAACTGTACAAAACAATACTACACTTTATAATATGGTAAATGGAATGCAATAGCATTTTGTATTCAAATAGGTGGAAAGCAAGAACTTGAGTGCAGCTTTTTACAGACTGACAGATTTCTCTGCACAAAAAGCCTATTCCAGGTAATTCCTGAAGCAAAATATCCATGTAAGTCTTTCTTTTCCCCTTTTACTAATATCTCATTGTGTGATCAGGAGAAAAAGTACTGTAGAGAGTACTTCATCATGCATAAAAAAGGCATTCATCACCCTAATAAAATATGATTGAAAATATCTACCTTTTCTTCTTTATAAGGTTGTGATGAGGAAGTTTGTAATACATGCAAAATATCTTGAAATCTTTAAAAGAATGACAGAGGCCCTTGTCTAAATGCAATTTAAGACAACTGAAAAAGACCCTCAATAGAATGCAAATCAGGACCCTTTCCAAATGTGAATCATAATTGCCTTATTTATTGAAGATGTCATAATGACCATCATTACTTGTGAGTGCAGCTGTTCACATTGCTTGGATTTTCAAGGTATCCTAGAATTTCAGAAGAAATATAGTTTCAAATATCTACGAATATATATTCTAGAGTTTCACTGTCCAAAATAGTAATCACTATCTGTATGTGGCATTTTAATTTAAATAAATTAAAATTAAATAAAATTAATTAATTTCCCTGTCACACCAACTACATTTCAGTTATTCAAGAACCATACGAGGCTAATTGCTAGCATATTGGCAGCACAAATATAGATTATTTCCATCATTGCAGTAAATCCTACTGAACAGCACTCTTGTAGACGCTTGGTACATATTTGGTCTAGCAAATTTTATTTGTGTATACAATTTGTGTGAAAATGATTACACACATTGCATTCCATTTGTTTTGACAAGGAAATATAGGCTACTTCTCAGAAAGTATAAATCTCCTTGTAATCATTCAACTACCTTGATATGAATCCATCAGGTATTTTTCTCTCTCACATATGATAACAGGGGTTTATCACATGATACTTGCTGTAGTCAAGTTGATTCTGACTCATGATGCCCCCTGTGTTACAGAGTAGAACCACTCTATAGGATTTTCTTAGGTGTAATCTTATGGAAGTAGTTCTCCAGGTCTTTCTTTTACAAAGCCTCTGGGTGAGTCGGAGCAGCCAACCTTCATGTTAGTAGCCTATGGCTAACCACTTGTACCAGGCTTAAAATGAAACCAAACCCACTGCTGTGGAGTCAGATCCGACTCATAGCAACCCCTCCTTGGGTTCCCAAGGCAGTATCGCTCAGAAGTAGATTGCCCAACCTTCCTTCTGAAGAGTGGCTGGTGGGTTTGAACCTCCAGCCTTCTGGTTAGCAGTCACATGCCTTAAGCACTATGCAACCAGAGATCTCCGTACCAGATTTGGTACTAGATAAATGTTTGTTAAATGAACAAATGCACAAATGGACAAATATTTGTGGTGTGTTTTCTGGAACTTATTTTTCTTGTAATTGAGGGTGTGATAAACAAAAAAATAAAAGACCTTTCTCAATACAGAATAGTAAGTTAATTCAGAAGAAGCAACATTAACATTAAGCAAGAAATAGCAATGATGTGTGTGTATATATATATATATATATATATGCAGTTCCACACAATGCAGGAGAATATTTAGATGAATAAGTAAGTCCTCAGTGTTCCTTAGAGTGGGTAGAGAATTTTTTTTTTTCCCTGACAGAGGTAAAATTATGGTAAATTCTCTAGAACAATAGATAAAAGAAAAGTGAAAATGCTTTTCCATGAACGGACATCAGCAGTTTGGAGCTGGAGGAAAGGCTGACTTTTTGAGTATGGAGAGATTATGGGAATCTCCTGTTAAGTGGAGGATTTCTCTTGACAAAGTTGGAAAATTAAAGTACAGTCAATTTAGAAATTCTCAGAAAAGCAGTGGTCCCTCTAAAATTTTTGTGAAGAAACTTTGTTGCTGTTGTTGTTGTTGTTTTTGATGATGAATTGTTTTCCTTTGAAAAATTAGATACCCTGTGGCTGTCAAGTGAATTCCAACTCATAGTGACCCAATAGGACAGAATAGAATTGTTCCATAGGATTTGCAAGGCAGGCTATGTATATAATTTTTACAGAGGCAGCCTATCATATCTTTCTCCCCTGGAGCAGTTAATAGGGTCCAACTGCCAACCTCTCAGCAGCACCATCCTTAACCACTGTGCCACCAGGGCTACTTGAAAAGTTAGATAAGACAGAAAACATAGGCATGATGTATGCCTATTCAGCTTTGTTTTCTAAGGACAACTAAAGAAGATGCAAGAACTAAGAACAAATGAGTCCCAACACACAAATCATAGTTCTTATAGAAAGGAACATAGAAAACCTAACCTAGCTGTATAATAAAACTGCCTCTTTTCTGCTGGAATGTGCATATTTCAATGCAACTATAAGCCAGATGGCAGCAGCCTTTGTTCTAACAGGTTCTGATGATATTGTGTTATTTAAAATATGTCACATTTACACATTCAATCATCTTCCTGTAGATAGCAGTAAAGAGCTGTTTTTGACAATTTCAAGTATGATCACTTCTCTTCTGTGCAAAACCATTTTGATCTTTTCCTTCACCACCACAGTATCAAATGAAGCTAATGTTCCCAGTGGTTCTGTACAGTGAAGATAATGGAAAATAGTTTAGTATTGGCAGCTAAAATGGAATTGAATGTCACGTATAAGAACTATGAAGAGAAACCATTTTAACTAATTTACATGCATATCTTTTAGAACTATACTCATTCTCCCCGTTGACAACAATGTGTCTTATAAAAAAATAATAGTTTTGAGAACTATGGGAGAGAGAATAACTCGAGGAAGTGGTCTTCATCACTTTTCATAACTTTCTGCAAAATATTATCCTTACTTTTCCAGTACATATCATTTTATTTTTTATGGGAAATATGTATATACATTGAAAATTTCAAATAGTAAAAAATAGAGTATACAGTGAAAAATGAACCTCTATTCTACTCAAGACTCCTCACTTCTCTTCCAAGAGACAATCACCATTAGTGAATTTGTGTATGTATCCTTCCAGAATGATCCTGTGCTTATTCAGGCTTTTACTCTGTCACTGACAAGTTTCCCTTTTTCTCTCTCACACTGTAATTATAGATGATGCTATATACACTACTAATCATGATAAAATACTATTCCAATAAACAGTGGTAACTGCAGAATATTACTCCAAAGTATGGAAGGTATCTGTAGTACTCTGAATTTATCAGCTATTTTAGTTGTTTTTAGCTGTTTATAAATGAAAACATCTGTAACAATGAATGTCTTCTTTCATATTTTTTGTGTACATTATTTTGTTATACCTGTAGGCTAACTTCTGGATATGTAATTGTTCAAAAGATGTGCATTTTAAAGTTTGGTGGGTATTTCCAATTAGTGATTCTAAGAGAATGTTTCAATATACAATTCTATCAAAAGAATACTAGAGTTCATCTACAAAGAAATCTATGAATCAAGGAAGAAAGTTGGCTATTTCATGCCATCTTTCTATTATATTTTAGAGCATATTTCTTAGACAACAAATAACTAATTTGGTCTGTAAGTAAATAAGTTAGCTCACTGAAATTAGTTAGTTAAGCTGGCCAATTTTGAGTTGATGAATATCACTGCATGATATTTTGATTATTGCAACTCCAAATGCATCAGATTAGTGAAGGCCATATTATATAAGCTGTTTAGTTCAGCAGTTCTAAAGAGAAACAATCATAAATGATGACTCATTTTTCCCTTCCAAGAGGAACTTTTACTATCTCCTTTTTAGTTGTATAATCTTATTTTAAAACTTTAAAAACATACACCCTGTAATTTAGATCTGGAAAATTTACCATTTACTAAATTGAGTTGCACAGACTTCTAACCAATTACTATCACAAAATTAATCTATTAAAGCTGATTTTGGATGGCTCTGTAATCTAACAATAGAATTCCATACTCTTAACTCACCAGTTAGATTAACAAAAAGAAATACAAACTCCCCTGGCCTTAGATTTCAAGTGATATTAAGCTATAGTTATGAATTCTCATCATTATTATAAAATAATTTCATTGTCTATAATTCCTATTATTGTTTCAGGAAGAACTAAAATTCTTGGCTAAGAATTTTATTGTTTTAAAGACAATACCCAGTGATACAAAAATATAATACAATAAAATATTTTTAAAAGGCATTTAAGAATTCCTCCAAAGGGTCCAGAAAGCATTCAAACAGTAATTCCAGATAATAGCAAATATGAATTCACCAAAACGTATAGTAAATTTCGAGTAACAAGCATGATAATTTTAGTTTGTGTTTAAACTCTAATATTCAGCTATCAGATTATAGCCATAATTTACATTAATGATTGTCAAGTATGGTAACATATATCATATGTATGTATGATGATGCCAACTCATCAGATAATTCTAATATGAATAAATATAATCATAAACATTTAGATAAATATTCTCAGCCTCTCACATCCAAGTAAAGCAACTGATATTTCATTTAGTATTACAAACAAAACAAAATCCACTGACATTAAGCTGATTCTGACTCACAATGACCCTATAGGACAGAGCACAATGGCCCCCCTAGGGTTTCCAAGGCTGTAATCTTTACAGAGGCAGAGGGCCACATCTTTTTTCAGTAGAGCAGCTGGTGAATTTGAACCACTGACATTTTGGTTACTTGCCAAGAGCTTAACCATTGAGCATTGAAGGGTCTTCTAATCTAGTATTTTTTATTGTTTTTGTTATGTGACATCGAGTAGGACCCGACTCATAACAACTCCTCCTTGGGTTTCCCAGGCGATATCACTAAGGAAGTAGATTGCCCAACCTTCTTTCCAAAGAGTGGCTGGTGGGTTTGAACCTCCAGCCTTCTGGTTAGCAGTCAAATGCCTTAGATACTACGTTACCAGAGCTCCTAATCTAGTATTAGCAATCTTAATTCTAGGGAGATCTATTTGCTCTATCACTTTATTTTCTATTTCCCAAATGTGATTTTGCATGCACATGTGTTTAAATGTCTGCTCACTTGAGTTATTATGTGAGTTATTATGTATATATACTCTTACAATATACAATCCTATGATATGTATACATTCCTTCAACAGATATATTTCTTCATGTGGATAAATTTTGGCTCAAATTTGATCACTGTTGTAGGATTCATTTATGTCTTTTCTCAGTGATGATCAGCAGTCAAAGCAAATAGGAGTCTAAAGATTTATAAATGAGGCTTCTCCTTATTTCCATGATATTTTCCTGCCCTGTTCTTCTGTCTGGTCTCTTCAAGGCACAGTATTTTCTCAAAAATGCAGTTTCCTACAGAGCAGTTTCTAGAGACACCTAGTGGTACAAAGTAACAGTGGCTCCTCACACTAGCTAATAAGAGTTAATGGTCACTTTTCATCATTTACTCATTTTAACCACAAAATAATAACCTAAATTAATTGAAAACATATTTGATACTTCTTAGTTTAACAAAATGTATTTTATTTAGGAAAATAAATATTTAACATAAAATAACAAATCCAAATTAAACTAAACATTTGATACTTGTTTTTTTGGTTTTCCTAAATATTTTCATTCTGAAAGTATAAAAGTTATTTCACACTTTAAAAAATAAATTTTCTAAAATGTTTTATCTCATTTTAGAGGAAAATGAATTAATAAAACATATAATAATAAGTTTGTTATTGTTGGTGTTGTTGTTGTTATGTGCCATTGAGTTGGACCTGACTCATAGCGACCCCTCCTTGGGTTACCCAGGCAGTATCACTACAGCAGTAGATTGCCCAACCTTCCTTCCGAGGAGCGGCTGGTGGGTTTGAACCGCCAGCCTTCTGGTTAGCAGTCAAGTGCCTTAGGTACTAAGCTTTTTGTAGGTGAAGTTTTTAGTTAGGTCTCTTTACATAAATTACCTGTAGTCAATGGCTATTGCTCCTGGGCCAACTGTTTCTAAATTTAACAGGATGCCCTACTAAAAGATTATTTTTTATCTTCATTGCAGATTATTTCTATTCTTTCTCTCTATTGTCCATTCCTTAAATTTAAAATTTACTCCAAAGAAAGTACTGAAAACTAATATTTGCCCAACAAATTCAGAAGAAATTTCAAGAAATATTGCTAAACTTCAAGAGACTGTAATACTCAACACCTCCTCTAAAACAAAAATTATTCTAATTTGACATATATATTAAGGATGTGGCACGAAGTTATGTTTGCAGCTGTATATCTCAGAATCTGTATAATCATATATTTAAACAAGATGTTATAACTATGGTATTACCTGAAATAATACCATGAATAATAACAATATCAAGAATGTGACAATATCAGGTATGTTTAAGATGATCCTAAAGGAAACTATGAAATTAATTCCAAAATAAAATGGGTAAAATATATTTCCATGGTACAACTGCCCAGTTAGCAAAGCAGCAGATACAGGTTCACTCAGCCTGCACTGGACCACATATTATGATCAACTTTTCTTCTATAATGTGGTTCACTGCAGGTCTAATATTACAAACACTGAAAACACATTTTATGAATATAAAGACCCCCCCCTTTGGAGGAGGGAGATGTCTGGTTTGATGGAAAGAGCCAGGGATACTTACTGTAGAGATGAGGCTAGTGGAGGAGTTTAGCAGGTGACTCTTCAAGAAATTCTCTATCGACACTGTAATTATTTAGGGGTTTTCCAGCTTTTTAGTACACATCAAATATATTCACAAAAACATTCTCTCTGGAAATCGTTCACATTCCCTTGTACTGCCCAGACATACCCACAAAACATAATTCTGGGGGGAAAAAAATAAAAAAAGCTCCTTGTTTGCAGTTAAGATGAACCACTCCCTCTTCCAGGGTCCTTTACAGTAATGCACATGAGACAGCAGTGGGCTCTACTATTCTAAAAGGCAAGAGGAAAGCAGGCGATCAGTACAAGGCTGGAATCATCTGTCCCTGACCACCAACAAGCCTGGCACTGTCGGGGTTATTTCCACTCCTCCCTCTCTCAATCCGAGGACTGCACGGTCCCACGCTAGTGTTACGCACATGGTCCAAGACTCCTCTGTCTCCCACGAATGTGACATCCAAGGGGTGCTCCGGCTGCGCCGCCAGAGCCGTGGGACGCCGTCGCCCTCGGCTGCCATCTATCGGCCACAAATCTCCCTCTTCGCCCCGGGCCCATCATGTCTGCTGCAGCTTGGCTCGCACCAGTGGCGCGACAATAAACAAGTGCACGGGACCCGGCCCTGCGTCCGCGCTGAAGCAGATGTTTCCGATATCTCAGAGACACTTACCGCGCTGCCCCCTCCTCACAACCACGGAGGAAAGAAGCGACTTTCTCCGAGTTTTTTAGAGCCGTGGAGCCGTCAGGACACGCCACAGGCTCAAAACAAGGCTATTCCTGCCCCTAGACCCCTCAAAGGATGTTGGAGATAGAGAATTCCAAATAATGACGCTCTTGCGCTGCATCAGGGGGATGGATCGACAACAGCCCTTGGTGATGTCCTGCAAACCTTAAGGAGCGATGAAACCGGCAAGAGGATGCCGGAGCCGATCAAATACTAATTAAGCCCAGGCAGAGATTGCTGGCGCGGCGCGGGGGCAGCGGTGGCCGGATCAGAGCTCGGTGGTCGCCGCGGCGTGGGGGGCGGAGGAAGGCGCCGGAGCAGCAGCCACCGCCACCACTGCCGCGGGAGCAGCCCAGGGGCCCGGTGCCACCTTTGCTCGCCCCCTCACTACCATGTACAGTGTGCGCTGCAAAAAGAAGGCTGGCGAAGCCCGCACGACCCCGTGTCCCACTCCCTCTGGCTCGTCCCCGGGCGTGCGCCACTGACCAGGGGGGAATGTTGTGAAGACGGCGCGGAGGAGAGCAGGGGGGAGGGGAGGGCCGGCCGGCGTGAGCAGAGGCCGAGGGTGTGAGGAGCCCAAGGCGATTGGAGGGGGCGGTGGCCGGGACAGGCTCGGAGAAAGTTGCCCCTATACAGATGGGAACTGTAAGTACCCTCCGGAAAGGGGTATGCAGTGAGAGGTGCCGGGGACCCCGCGATCGCGCGGCGGCGGCGACGAGGGTGGGAGCGAGTGTGCGAATGAGCGTGAGTGTGAGCGGGTGCGAGCGCTGGGAGGGGTTGACCGTCACGTTGGCGGGGGCCGGCGGTGCCAGGCAGGCTTCTTGGCGTCTGCCCCCCCTCCCCGGCTCTGCACCCCCACCAACACCTCCCCCTCCCAGCCCCACCCGGCTCCAGCTCCCGGCCCCTACCGCGAGGTGCCTCTCCAGCCGGTCCTTCGCCACCCCCTCCCCCCTCCCACCCCGCCGCTCGAGATCGCCCCCCGTTTTCCCTCCCCCAATCCTACCCCACTGCCCGCTCCGACAACCGCGGAGAGCGCTGGGGAGAGCCGCTTGGGGAGCCCCGGAGCCCGTGGACGCCAATACCGCGGCAGCCCCGAGCTGGCGGCGTCCTGGCACCTCTTTTCTCCAACCGCTCGGACCGTACTGCTCGCCTCTTCTTCGCCCTGCCTGGGCGTCAGAAACCTAGCGCAACCCCAAAGAGGTATTTTTTAAGGGTTGCTACGATGAGTGGGCCCTGGAGATGTGATATGGGGTAAGTCTGCCGTTTACTTTGCAATAGAGGCTCGAGAGAGAGAGAGTGTGTGTGTGTGTGTGTGTGTGTGTGTGTCCGGGTGGCATTCTTTCCTTCTTCTCGCTCCCCTTCTGCCTCCTCTTTTCCTTCGCTTTGGGGCGGGGTGGGGGAGGGGGAACCTCGCGCCCTGGAACTCCGGGTTGTTCTGCTTGGGCCACTGTTTTGGCAGCTGTGCCGGGAGCCTCAGGTCCGGCCTGGACGCTGGGCTCCAGCCCGCCCGGCTCCAAGCTGCTTAATGCGAAGCTATCCAGGCGTTGATTCACGGTCTAAATTCTTTGGGGAAAAACAAATACAGAACCTCACCCCTGGCCCCCTCAAAAATCTCGGGTAATCTGAGAATGTGCAGCGCACCCGCGATTTTACATCCGAGGTGCGTTTCCCGTTCGGAATATCATCCTTCCCCAGGCTTCCTCAACTTTATTTTCTCAGAATTTCAGTCTCCTTTGATAGGAAGAAGGAGGGGCAGGGAAGTAGGGTGAATGGAAGCTCTTCGACTCTTGCTAACCAGCACTGAATTAAAGTTGTAAATGCTCGAGTTTAATACCGGCCGGACACAATTTGCCTTGGGCTGCCAGATGGGGGCTGGGAGGCAAAGGGAAGGAGGGGGAGGGGATCAAAACCCTGCTGAATGGATGTGCAGATTTGATCCAGCAGTGAACCGAAATTTCAAGGTAAACGTTCTGCTTTCATCGGGGGTGTTTTTGCCGCTTTTAAGCTGGGTGTCGTTTGCGCTGCGTTGGGAGGTCGGGGATACTTGAGGTTTATGCACTGTAGTTCCGAAACGCCTCCACACGTCTGGGTGGTCACACGTGAATGATTCGCAGGCACACTTGCACATGTGCGCGTGAATGCAGAGGCGCTTTCAAATGGCTGGGGTTTGAATGGGGATCAAGAGCAAGGTCCCAGGCCCAAGCTAGTGTCTCAGAAACGTCTTGGGTTTAGTTTTGGCTTGCGATTCAAATCAGACTTTGGTGATGAGCAGAGGAAGGTTGAGCACAGAAGAGGCATCGCTTCCCGGATCCCAGTATTTCCACCAAATGTGCCCCCTTCCTTCACCAGCTAACCAAAGCAACACACACTTCACTCTCTTTCTCTCTCTTTTTCCTTTTATGCCCTTTCTTTTATGAGTACAGCTGTCGACCAAAAGTATGAAGTCGAAGGAAGCCTTTGAGAGGACAAAAAGAAAGCAAGAAAGAAAAGGAGGGGAACACGTTGATCACTTACTTAGAGAGAAGATATTTGGATATTAAAGCACTGACTTATGTCATTTGCTGTAACCCCCTTCACTTTTTCTATTTTGCCTAGTAATCAGCCCAAGTGCCTTTATCTCTTAAAATTAAACAAAAAAGGGGAGGGGTCGGGGAGGGGGAGAAAAGCATTTACAATGTCATAAGCAACTCCAAAGAGGAGGCTGCTGGCAATGTGGTAATTCAGTTCAAATCTCGCAAATTCATTAAGCTTAGTTTTGCATACCAAGGCAAACAGACGCAGATCCCGAGGTAAAGTGAATCTTTGAAGCTGCTCCTTGGTTTAGTTTCAGCTGATTGCCGGTAAATGGGGAGAAAGTCTTCCGTAAACTCAAGGTATCTGAGGTGTATTGGAATCGCGGATGCTTTCGCAGAGTCTTTGTAATCCTTCGTGCATAACTATTTCTGTGGTTGAAAGATGCGGCTTGGTAGCGTTGCTGACATGATCAATGAGGAGAAGTGGACGCAGGATGCTCTCAGCGAAGCGCTGCTAAGTGGCACCGTGCATGCAATTAAAACGCTGGTGTGCTTCATAGCGCGGTAGTGAAGTCCAACATCAAAGAGAACGCGCTCTTGTTTTTCTCCATACTCAAAGCTCCGAAAGACAATTGATGATTTAAGAGCTTCTTCTAGCTTCTTTTGATGCATTATCTTACATCCTTTTTGCATCCGAAAAGTGTTCTTTATGTTCCCACCCTGGTATTTCCAGCGATGGCTTAAAATAGCTCAAGTATTGTGATTCCTTGCTTCTCTCTGAAAATGGGAGCCCTTCATGATGAACTGTTAACTGAAGAGGTTCTGAAAGAAAGGAAGGGGGGCTGGGTATAGGTGAGGTGGGAATCCTCGTAAAATGGTGCTTCTTTTCTCTTAAATTAGAACCATGAAACTGAACTGACAGCCATTTTATATATATTTATGGATTGATTTTGAAAAGGGGGGGGGTAGGGAATAACACTAGAATGGGACTTTACCTAACCTGCTTTTATCTTGTAAAAAGCATGTCCTTGTTTTAGTCATTAGGACGTGAAATCATTAAATCAAAATTAATATCAGATTTGAATAAAATCTGTAGTATGTGGATGTTTCACTAAGGGGTTGGGGTTAGTCAATCATACTCACTCCTCCTGGATTTCACAGAAATATTGTTAGGGAAGAGAGAGACTTGTGGACAGATCTCTTAAATTTTTGGTCATATTCTGTTGTTTCCTTCTTTCCTCTCGCCCTTGCAGGAGGTAAAATGCACGCTTGTTGCCCCCCAGTAACTTTGGAACAAGACCTTCACAGAAAAATGCATAGCTGGATGCTGCAGACTCTAGCGTTTGCTGTAACATCTCTCGTCCTCTCCTGTGCAGAAACCATCGATTATTATGGTGAAATTTGTGACAATGCATGTCCTTGTGAGGAAAAGGACGGCATTTTAACTGTGAGCTGTGAAAACCGGGGGATAATCAGCCTCTCTGAAATTAACCCTCCCCGTTTCCCAATCTACCACCTCTTGTTGTCTGGAAACCTTTTGAACCGTCTTTATCCCAATGAGTTTGTCAATTACACTGGGGCTTCAATTTTGCATCTGGGTAGCAACGTTATCCAGGACATTGAGACGGGGGCTTTCCACGGACTGCGGGGTTTGAGGAGATTGCATCTGAACAATAATAAACTGGAACTTCTGCGTGATGACACTTTCCTTGGCTTGGAGAACCTGGAGTACCTACAGGTCGATTACAATTACATCAGCGTCATTGAACCCAATGCTTTTGGGAAACTGCATTTGTTGCAGGTGCTTATCCTCAATGACAATCTCTTGTCCAGTTTACCCAATAATCTTTTCCGTTTTGTGCCCTTAACGCACTTGGACCTGCGGGGGAACCGTCTGAAACTCCTGCCCTATGTCGGGCTGTTACAGCACATGGATAAAGTTGTGGAGTTACAGCTAGAGGAAAACCCCTGGAATTGTTCTTGTGAGCTGATCTCGCTGAAGGATTGGCTGGACAGCATCTCTTACTCCGCCCTAGTCGGGGATGTGGTTTGTGAGACCCCCTTCCGCTTACATGGACGGGACTTGGATGAGGTTTCCAAACAGGAACTTTGCCCAAGGAAGCTCATTTCGGACTACGAGATGAGGCCACAGACGCCTTTGAGCACCACGGGGTATTTACACACTACCCCTGCTTCAGTGAACTCCGTGGCCACTTCCTCTTCTGCTGTTTACAAACCTCCCTTGAAGCCTCCTAAAGGAACCCGCCAACCCAACAAGCCCAGGGTGCGACCCACCTCTCGGCAGCCCTCCAAGGACTTGGGCTACAGCAACTATGGCCCCAGTATCGCCTACCAGACCAAATCCCCGGTGCCTTTGGAGTGTCCCACCGCGTGCACTTGCAACTTGCAGATCTCTGATCTGGGCCTCAATGTCAACTGCCAGGAACGGAAGATAGAGAGCATCGCTGAGCTGCAGCCCAAGCCCTACAACCCCAAGAAAATGTATCTGACTGAGAACTACATTGCCGTCGTGCGCAGGACCGACTTCTTGGAGGCCACGGGGTTGGACCTCCTGCACCTGGGCAACAATCGCATTTCCATGATCCAGGACCGCGCCTTCAGCGATCTTACCAACTTGAGACGTTTGTACCTGAATGGCAACAGGATCGAGAGGCTGAGCCCAGAGTTGTTCTATGGCCTGCAGAGTCTGCAGTATCTCTTTCTTCAGTACAATCTCATACGCGAAATTCAGTCTGGAACTTTTGATCCAGTCCCAAATCTCCAGCTGCTGTTTCTAAATAATAACCTCCTGCAGGCCATGCCACCAGGCATCTTCTCTGGCCTGACTCTCCTCAGACTGAATCTGAGAAGTAACCACTTCACCTCCTTGCCAGTAAATGGAATTCTGGACCAGCTGAAGGCCCTCATCCAAATAGACTTGCATGACAACCCTTGGGATTGTACCTGCGATGTGGTGGGCATGAAGCTGTGGGTAGAGCAGCTCAAGGTAGGAGTCTTGGTGGACGAAGTGATCTGCAAGACGCCCAAAAAGTTCGCTGAGACAGACATGCGCTCCATTAAGTCGGAGTTGTTGTGTCCAGACTATTCTGATGTGGTGGTTTCCACGCCCACGCCCTCCTCCATCCAGTTCCCCGCGAGGACAAGCTCGGTGACCCCAGCTGTCCGGTTAAACAGCACCGGGGGCCCTGCAGGCTTGGGCGCAGGTGGAGGTGCGTCATCTGTGCCCTTGTCAGTGTTGATCCTCAGCCTGCTGCTGGTCTTCATCATGTCTGTCTTTGTGGCTGCTGGGCTCTTCGTGCTAGTCATGAAGCGCAGGAAGAAGAACCAGAGCGACCACACAAGCACCAACAACTCCGACGTGAGTTCCTTCAACATGCAGTACAGTGTGTACAGCGGCGGCGGCGGCGCTAGCGGCCACCCGCACGCCCACGTGCACCATCGGGGTCCCACGCTGCCAAAGGTGAAGACGCCCGCAGGCCACGTGTACGAGTACATCCCCCATCCGCTGGGCCACATGTGCAAAAATCCCATCTACCGCTCCCGAGAGGGCAACTCTGTGGAGGATTATAAAGACCTGCACGAGCTCAAGGTCACCTACAGCACCAACCACCACCTGCAGCAGCAACCACCACCGCAGCAACAGCAGCAGCAGCCTCAGCAGCAACCCCCGACACAGCTGCAGCTGCAACCCGGGGAGGAAGACAGGCGGGAAAGTCACCACTTGCGGAGCCCCGCCTACAGCGTCAGCACTATTGAACCCCGAGAGGACCTGCTGTCGCCGGTGCAGGACGCCGACCGATTTTACAGGGGCATTTTAGAACCAGACAAACACTGCTCTACCACCTCTGCCGGCAATAGCCTCCCGGAATATCCCAAATTCCCGTGCAGCCCGGCTGCGTACACTTTCTCCCCTAACTATGACTTGAGGCGCCCCCATCAATATTTGCACCCGGGGGCTGGGGACAGCAGGCTGCGGGAACCGGTGCTCTACAGCCCCCCTAGTGCTGTGTTTGTAGAACCCAACCGGAATGAGTATCTGGAGCTAAAAGCAAAACTAAACGTTGAGCCGGACTACCTCGAAGTGCTGGAAAAACAGACCACCTTTAGCCAGTTCTAAAACCAGAGATACTCGCTTGGAACTTTTGCATTTAAAACAAACAAGCAAGCAGACACACGGTGAACACATTTGATTAACTGTGTTGTTTCAACGTTTAGGGTGAAGTGCCTTGGCACGGGATTCTCAGCTTCAGCGGAAGATACTGAAAGGGTGTGCAATTTCCTTTTAATTTTACACGTGGGAAACATTTGTGTAAACTGGGCACATTGCTTTCTCTACTTGCGTGTGGGGGAGGAAGGGAGAAGGGCTTTATGGAGGGCAGTTTGCTGCGCGGGTGACTTGTTAAAGGTCCCAATCATTTTTGTTGTGGTTGGAAGTGCCAAGAATGGTGGAAGGTGGCAGCACATAGATTGTCCTCTTGCTCTTTTGCTCCCTTGCTTCCTTTCCCCTCTTCCCTCTCCCCCTTTAAGTCTTGGGTGGGTCTACTGGCTTTTTTGGAGAGATTAGCACACCCCAACTTGAACAGAAAGTTTGTTTACTTCTCCGCCCTCTTTTCTTCCCTCATTTCTTCCCTTTGTTTTTAAAGGATGTGTTTGTATGCATTCTGGACATTTGAATTAAACAAAAAAATTATCGTGATGGTGGAAGGATCACCATAGATGTGGACAAATCATTAAAATTACAGTTATATGATCCATAATTGATACGTCAAAATAACTTATTGATGAAATATACAAATATTTTATTGTAGTACCTATTTTTATATGCACATTTAGCATTTCTCTTTCCTTCACTATTTACTCTATGATTTTCACAGAGGTATATCGCACTATATTAGGAACTGTATTTCCAAAACAAGTAACATCAGGAAGGCATTTTAAATGATTAAAAATGTGGAGAAATTTTAGCAAAATTTTAAGCCAATGCAACCCACCCAATTGGATGTTTTTTTTTTCTTTCTTTCTTTCTTTTTTTGAATAGATTGAATCCCAATGTATAAAATAAAATATTTTGGGGTATTTAATTGGGCCATTTGAGTGAGAATCATGTGCAAGTGTTTGGTTTTCTTAGAGAAGATTTAAAAGTATTTTTTATTAGTCAACCAAAAGTATGTATTGATTTGACTACTATTGTAGCCAATTTTTGATTGTTTAACCAAACCCAGTCGCATTTGTACAGATCCAAGTGTACTGGCACCTTGGAAGACCAAATGATGGATTGTACAAATCTCTATACAATGTCTTTATTCCTTTGGGCAGCAAGCAATGGTGATAACCACAAACAAGATTTCTGTAAGATGGGGCTACTGTTGTTACAGTCTCATATGTATCCCAGCACATGTAATTTTTTAAATAGTTTCTGAATAAACACTTGATAACTATGTCAAACCTGAGGGATTGAAGTAATGATTACTTGAGGTACAAAAGATTTAACTACATATGATTGACTGAATCTCCAATATTAACAATTTAGGAAATAGTAGCTCACTTTTATTCCTAAAAGAGAAATATTTTCCTCTAATTATAGACATTGAAAAAAAATACATAATTTATGCCTAGCTGCTTCAGGGAAGTATGTAATTCTAAATGTATCATTTAATGTGTTTATTAATGATGTTTCAATTGTATACTTTGTTTCCTTACTGAAGTGTTCATCTAAAACATGGAGCATGGTAAGTAATATATTGCATATTCATTTTTCTCTCAATATAATGTATTTTGTCATGTCACTATTATTTATTCAGTCTACAGTTTATTATTGTTTCCATATTTAACTTGTGTAAAAGCACCTTCCACAATTCTATGACAGCTACTTTGTCTATACTTGATCCATAACCTAAATATTCAAAATGTTGGTAGATATAAACTGCTCACCTCTGGGTAAGATTTGACAGTACGTATTATACCATAGATTAGAACTTTAGAGTATAAAATGTTTGTTTGAATTAATCTGAAACTTAAGGAGCCATGTGCTTCCTTGCTATTGGTGGATCTCTCCATAATCTCACTTGGAATGTGTATAATATCAAGGGCTGTTCATGAACTTTATGTTTAAAGAGCACTTTCCATGGCATTCTGCCACAAAGAGGCAGCATCCACCCATGAGTAAATGACAGGAACTTCTTAAGTTCAGATTGAATAGGTAGCAACAGTTTCCCTGAGGAATTTAAGGGAAAAAAGTTATGGTACACTGTATGGTACACTGTCCAAGTCCAGCAAATTATTCACTTCCTTTGTAACATTTTCCCTTCCACATTTGTTTTACAGAGGAAAGGAAGAAGCTTAATAATGCCATGATATTGTCATGGAAAAAAATGTATCTCTTACTCCTCACCTACCTCTTTCATATTAGATATGGAATTAAAATGGAAATAAGCACTAATATCTGTGTTCCCAATTGAAATTGTTACTAATATATATATTTTTTCCCACAATGGAGCATTTTTTGTTCTACTACAATGTCAAAATCACTTCCTCGACATTATATGTAGATATGATAGTATTATGTAAGTTATAAAATGTTAATGCAAAGTTGAATTTCCCATGTAATTAAGCTTTCTTAATTCATGCACAAAAACAACAGATAGAATTACATGAGAAATTAAAGAATTACTTCCAGACAATATAATTAACTTCCAAAGAAAGTGTGATACATTTTTCAAAGATTAACAAAGTAATAGTATTTCAAACTAGCATTATTTTGCATAATGTTGTCACATATACTCTCTTTTGATGATTCATTTACAGTTTTACTCTTCCTAAAATGGCCAATGTTTTTTTTTTTAATCTGAAAAATACCAATTGTATGATGTGTGAAATGGTTACTTACAGTGTTCAAATTATATTTATCCCAGCTGTATTAAAAGGGTAAAAGTAAACTCATCCTGACTCTAATAAACATGACAAAATTTTAACATGTCAGAGTTGTGAAACTATATAGAATTAAGAATAAATTATTTTCTTCTTAAACATGGTTTCCTGCCAATACATTAACATATACAATAGAAACATAAAATTTTGCATTTTTCAAGACTTGATTTTTGGTATTTCAAGTTGTTCACTTAACAAATAATCAGAATGGGGGAAATCAGTTCTATACAAATGGGTTAAGGAATCCTAAAAATTTTCTCCACACCATTTTGGAGAACAACTACAGGTTCCCCTACTATCCAAAAGTACATCATTCCTATGAAACATTTCATAAGCCTAAAAAGCATAAAAAGAAGAAGCAATTACCATTAATTTATATGGGAAAAATTTTTGAGTGTTACCAGACCCAAAAAATAACCTATCAAGTCATACCACCAGACACAGTGCATAGCTGTGGTGGCTTGATGCTGAGATGCTGAGTGTGGCTCATGGGGAAGAGGCTTGGTGATGCCAGTTCCCATGCTCTGGGTGCACACTGCCTCTGTAAAAGCTTCAAAACAGACACTGAATGCTACTAATGCTTTTTGCCTTTTTTCCTAAAAGTGAAAAAAATCCTCTTTAGATTTCTTTCACTTAGCAAAAACAGGTATTAATATAGGTCTTTAATAAAAGTGCAGTGGCTCAAAGTGAACTTTTGGAAAGTGGGAGATACCTGTAAATGTAATAATGTTCCAGGCATCAATTAAAATTTGGATGCAAAATAAATTTACTCTTTCTGCTTGTTATATTTCATATATAGTATAATCTCATACAAATATATTTTCAGGTAGCTATTGCAAAATACTATTTTTATCTAAATGAAATTATAATGTAAATACTTAAATTAACCCATAGAAAAGTAAATATATCACATGTAAATGCAGGTAATTTATATGCTAGTTTATGAAACAATTTAGGGCTAAAACTATTGATTGAAATTATGAGTTAATTAAGCATAGCATAAAAATCATATTTGAAACACACATTTAGATAAGATTATCACCTTTACATATGTAAAGTGGAAAATTCTGGCAAATGTCCTGGATACTCAAGCCTCTTCTTCACCACTGTTCCTTCAAAGCCAATAGGAAAATCAAACTAGTATGTATTGAAAATTACACAGTGTGGAATGTTGTTATTTTTGTTATGTGCTGTCGAGTTGGACCTGACTCATAGCGACCCCTCCTTGGGTTTCTGAGGCGGTATCACTATGGAAGTAGATTGCCCAACCTTCCTTCCAAGGAGTGGCTGTGGGTTTAAACTGCCAGCCTCTGGTTAGCAGTCAAATGCCTTAGGCACTATGCTACCAGAGCTTCCACAGTGTGGAATAGGATAGAATTTAAAAACTTGACATCAAGATTGCAATTTCTTCTCATTAATCCTGTTTTTGTTAATATTTTTGCTACCAACATTTTTTGAACTATGTATGTCTGTATTTCTTTCATAATTCTATTTTATTCTCTGAGTGCCTTTTTCCTTAACTTCTCTCCTCCTTCTTTCTTCACTCTTCTCATTCTTTCTTTTTGTTATTTTTCAATGAGGCTAGGGAAAGAATCAGAATAGTTCCTTTGAAATGGTAAAAATTGGCTTCATACTTTCAAGAGCTAAATAAGCTATCCCCCAAAATTACACAACTCCAAATTAACAAAAATAAAGCAGATCACAAATGTGCTTTTGATTCATTTGTAAATGATCTTGTTGAACTTTTCTAGATGACCCCAAATTAAGATCTTTGCAGAAGTGGTGAAATGTTTGATACGGTTACTCTTAAGAATATATATTCACACTAAGAAAGAGGAGTTAGAAACATGAAAGAGGTCAGTTTAATCACTGTAAGCCAAGAGTATTTATTTATTTTGAAGTTATTAAGTATTATCAATATTTAATTAATTGCTTATCAAATTAACTAATTTATGGATAAGATTCCTCCAGTCCCTTAAACTTATCTACTATTTGGCAAATGAAAACACTTAGCAATAAAACTTGAGGTATTTGGGTAGAGTTCAGTCATGTGCCTAAAAATGATTGTCTAGTATCTATATCCTATATCCATTAATACTGCATTCGACAATGGTTTTGGTAACATTTTTTTAATACATCAAGGTATTTTTGTTATTGCCTTTATTTTAATTCAATGTAATACCTTTGTATACATACCTATATATATTTCCAGGAGTATATGTAAAGTATATGGTGTACAAAAACAAATGTGTTATCATAAAGATCATTTTGTGCACAATTTTAATCCAGAGTTCTTTATATATGAAAGATTTTGTTTTAAGAATTTCAAATTATACTATTCTAGGCTTAGGAATATCAGACCATGAACTTGAAGGGAGAATAATTTAATGTAGTGTAGTATTTGAGTGTGACATTATTATAACAGTTTTTTTCTTCTCCTGCTCTTAACAGACCATTTGGCTTACACGACACAGGTCAAATATTTCTCATGTTAATTGTACCAGTGTTATAAAATAAATAGTTTGTACCCAGTTTTTAAAAATGGAACACTTAACCTAAATTAAATTTCAGCAATTTATATTATTTCTTACAATAAACTTCTGAAAATCATATATCAATATTTCATAGACAATTGATGTAATGAAAATATAAAAAATTTGATGTTCTTATTTTCTACTTACTGTCAAAGTTTTAAAAAATAATAAATTGCTTAATAGTAAGTACCAGAAAAATTTTTGTTAGATATTCAGAAAGCTTTTTTTATAGAAGGACAATGATATCCATAGAGATTAGTTGAACAGGATTCTTCCAATTAGATTTCATTTTTTTTAATTAGATATCTTTATCAATAAACATGAAGAATATTGTATATTTCTAGCATAAAATAAACATGTACACATTTAAAATAATTACATATGTTGCTAAAAGTGGAAGTTATGAACTAATGTTTTCAAGGTGAATTTGCTTCTTTTTTAATTAATTTAACATGTGTAGACGTAATTGTGGTTTGAAGGCTCAGTAATATTTTGAAATTCTTTGTAAAACTTTTTTGCAGATCATTAAATTTTAAAAAATATTTCCAATCTATCACATTATAATTTCAATTCAAAAATAATGTAAGACTTCAATATTTAATCATACTTATATTCGTATATATGCAGGTAACAAAAGTCTGTTAACTTTTCAATGTTTTGAAATACCCATATTTTATATACTCTTACTCACAAATTTATTTCTACTGCCAGTGATAATTTCCAATGTTCTTAATTGTAACACATTCTTTAAGAAGCTTACTGTATAGTTCATTAAATCAAGTTTAATTTTGGATATGTGAAATCATCAATACTGTATATATTTTCAATTTGTAAATAGGTACTCACCTATTTAAATAAAACAAGAAGGGTAACCCCATGTTAACTGATTAGCAAAATTCTTTGTCAGATGCCATGTTAGAGACTTTGAATAGCATGTTTTATAGATGAGAGGTTCATCAGGGTCATTGTGACTACAATCTCAAATACTAAATAATAATATAATGCTATTTAAAAATAAGTACTTAATTAATAAATACATTTTCCCTATCATAGTACACATGAACTATCCATGCAAAAAAATACATTATAACATTACAATTATAGTATATATTTTGCTATATTTAAATCCGAGTCAAAAGAGTGTTTTACTTCTCAAAATCCTAATAATAACAAAATTCATAACTACTACATTTATTTAAACTTTAAGTTTTAATATCTACTGTATATCTCCACCCTCAAATATAGGGTTCATAGAAGATATTTTTATTTATATTACTGAGCTCTGCTGCTTCTAAAACCCATTATTCATTGCCATCAAGTTGATTCTGACACGTAGTGTCCCATAAGACAAAATAGAACTGCCTCATAGAGTTTCCAAGGCTGTAATCTTTACAGAAGCAGACTGCCACATCTTTCTTCCATAGAGGGGTTGATGAGTTGAAACTGCTGAATTTTCAGTTAGCAGCTGAATGCTTGACCACTGCACTACCAGGATTTTGTTGCTCCATCTAAACGAAACTAAAACCAAATTCACTGCTAATGAGTTGATTCTGACTCATAGCCACCCTGTAGGACAGAGTAGGACTGACTCTTAGGTTCCATGGTTGTAAATTTTTATGGAAGCCCACTGCTTCATCTTTCTCTCAGAATGCAGTTGGTGGGTTTTAACCACTGACCTTTTGCTTAACAAGCTGTTGTTTAAACTCCTTAAGTCCATATAATATTTTTGTGACCCAATTATAATTAAGGAAACTCAATTTTTAGATGAAGAAGCTCTGGTGGCATAGTGAATAAGGCACTTGACTGCTAACCAACCGGAAGATCTAAATCTACCAGCCACTCTGTGGAAGATTTACATCCTCAGAAACACAATGGGGGTCACTATGAGTCCGAAAGAACTCCATGGCAGTGAGTTTGTTTTTTTGGTTTTCATTCTTAAATGAAAAATTATATTATTAGAGCTTTTAACAAAATTTTAAAACTGAGATATTTAATAAAAATGAAATACTGAGTACAGTACCCAGATTCTAAGCTTAAAATATCTTCTCTAAAGTTAACAGTGTTGTATATACAGAAAGCCATTTCCAAAGTGTCTTAGTATAAGCTTATTCATTTTGTGAAATTGCTAATTCTCATAGCTTACATTCTCTTTTGACTTTTAAATTAACAACTAACTCTGTCCTCATTTAAGAATTTTTATCAAAGGGAAGATACTTTTAGCAGAGCATGCACTTGGGTTATGTTGTCCCATTACTGCTTTGGCTCATGCTTTTTCTGTGTAAGTATCATACAGCTCTTTGTCCAAAGTTAATATACTGAAAATGATCTCTGTCATGTTCATTTCTCACAACTTAAATCAGGTCCCCCAAAAAACAAAATTAAAAAATGAAGTTGGTATATTCCTATAAATTACTTGCAGGAATTTTAAGGACATCCTTACTCAAGCAATTAGAGCCTCCCCAAATTGTTAAATTAAAAATCTGCTTACCCTACATAATCCAATCCAAGTATGATGTAAACACAACTTGAGGTAAAGGTGGGGAGGTGAATTTTACATTGCCATTTTGGATTTTTCATTCTTTAGTACATACATGTAAAATATAAAGGAAATAAGCTATTTAAATGTTAATGTACTTAAAATAATACACTTTGATTAGCAAGATAACACATATAGTTTCCAAATGTCACTACTGTGTACTTATAAACGCTAAAGCGGTGCTCACAAAATGTTGAACATACGCTATATCCTAATCTGTGTTTCAGTTGATCAGGACAGTTTTATTTATTTATTTAACAAATTTGAATTTGAACATGTCTCAGTAGCAGGATTGTCATCCTTGTTGTCTTAACCCAGCAACTTGTATTCTACAGTCTTACTTAAACCATCAGGGAATTTGAACTTTTAGCCATATTTCAATGATATTTGCCTCTCCAATATTCAAAAATGTTTGTATCATAATTATGTGTATTCAGGCATTCAACTCTAGGGTCTCAGAGTTTATCAGTGCTTAATATGTAAAATATGAAATAGACAAATTTATGTAGACTCGTATTATAAAGAGGGAGCTCTGGTGGAGCTGTGGTTAAAACATTGGGCTGCTAACAGCAGGTCAGCAATTCAAATCCACCAGCTGCTTTGCAGGAGAAAAATAAGGCAGAATATTTCTGTAAAGATTTACAACCTTGGAAACCCTATGGGAAAATTCTACTCTGTCCTATGGGGTCACTATGACTCAGAATTGACTCAATGGCAGTGGGTTTGGTTTGGCTTATATTACAAAGAAATCAAAATTGGGTATGGGAACTAAATCAGAATGAATAATTTTACTTTAAAAGGGGAACTGGTTTACCTTTAGTTGTTGTTGTTATGTGCCATCTAGTCGAACTCGATTCATAGTGACTTCTCCTTGGGCTTCCAAGGAAGTATCACTGTGAAAGTAGATTGCCCAACCTTCCTTCTGAGGAGTGCCTGGGGGGTTTGAACTGCCAGGTCTCTGGTTAGCAGTCAAGTGCTTTAGGCACTATGCTACCAGAGCTCAATTTTCTATTAGAAATTTAAATATAAGTGTTAGCAATGTTTTGGTGACCTGTAGTCTCCCAGACCAGACTACTAGATATTAAAAACTAATAAACCTCAACAAGAACCTTGATATCATACAGGGAGTTGCAGTAGTAGCTTAAGAAGTATGTTAGTACAGAAGGAAAATTATAATTGCAGCTTATACCAGAAGCTTTTCTCAAAATGTCTAACTCCTTATCTACTTGAAACCAGTGCAAAAGATCAAGTCAATAAAAATGTCAAACATCAAATATAAGAATCACTTTCAAGATGTAAGATACAACTTGGAAAACTTGATCCAAGAGATAAAAGACAAAAAAAAAAAAAAAAAAAACAGATTGGCAAGAATATTCCTTCAGTGCATTTGAACAGATAATTGGTATATAAAATATTTACTTAGTTACTGCTGATTCCCTTAGTGATGATTTCTTCATAAATTGATATATATGTAACACAGAGGATGTCAGAGAAAATGCAAAAAATCCCCAACACTTCCCAATCTTGTTTTTTCCACTTTTCCAAGATTAAATATTGACATGTAAATATGTTTGAAGGTTTTGTATTTTCTCTCATTTATCTTAATACGAATTAGCTTTGAATCATACAAATACACTTTTAGCTGGATTTTTAGTTTCACCATTCTTTTGGTTTAGTTATCTTGTAATCTTACTTTTCTTTCTTTAGTGAAAGCGAAATGTGATATGTATGCCTGAAGTAATGGAATGATAGTTTCAAACTATTTGATGTTATTTTATACCAAATGGTAGTGAAATGGGTAGGGTAGGGAGGAGGGAGAATAACTGAGATTCTAGAATTCCAAATTACGTTCCTGTTTCTATCACAGATTGATGGCAATATTCTCTGTGTCTTTTCCTTATGTTACATTTATAAAAATGAATACAATTCACTTGGTTTATAAAGAGCTTAAAGAATTATAGTTTCCCAGTATTCTCTACCGGGTTTCTGTCATTGTACTTCTGTCTGAAACAAGCAAAAATGTAATTACTTATTGCTATTTATACTATGCACTCTTAAATAATATATATGGAATATATGTTATATATTTTATATACATATATATGTTACATATATTTATATAATATATCAATTTATCTATTTTAATAGATAAATTATTTATATGTATAATATATAAATTTATATTTATATAATATATTATATATATATATATTTATTTATATATATATATATATATTTAAAATATGTGTTGTCCTGTTGATTCCAATTCATGGATGTATATATGTATGTGTGTGTATATATATATATATATATATATATCTCCACTTCTCACTTACCGATATGGTTAGGTTCCAAAGACCAGGTAGTTATGCAAAAATAGGCATTATATGAAAGTGGACAATGACTGCATCAGATCAGAAAATGAAAGATGACTACATCATTACGTAACTGCCAAACCACTGAGAATCATGGCTCTGCCAGGTTGACACATAACCTTAATGATCACAACCAGTATTACTCACCTAGAATCTCAGCATTTGTTATTGTTAGGTGTACATTGTTAATGTGCAAAAGAGTCAGATAAAAAATATTTTCACCATTGTTATAAATGCAAAATGTTGGATAATAAGATAGTTGATAAGTTAGGAGTAGATTTGTGTGTGTGTGTGTGTATATATGTATGTATATATATATATATATATATATATATATATATATATATATATACCACTAAGGCATTTGACTGCTAACTGGAAGGTTGGCGGTTCAAACCCACCACCTGCTCTGCAGAAGGAAGACAGTGCACTCTACTTCTGTAGAGATTTACAGCCTCAGAAACCTAATGGGGGTCACTATGAGTCAGAAATGACTTGATGGCGGTGACTTTTATATGTACGTTATCTATATCTACATATCTATATATCTACTGCAGTGAGTTTTATTTTTTTTGTAGATAAATAAACTCACTGCCTTTGAGTTAATTCTGATTCACAATGAACCCCATTGGGTTTCTGAGGTGGTAAATCTATATGGAAGTAGATTGTCCCATCTTCCTTCAGTGGAGTGTCTGGTGGTGGTTTTGAACTCCCAACTTTCCATCTTCTGGTTATCAGTCAAGTGCCTTAGGCATTACACCACCAGAGCTCCTTCTATTGGTATATTGTTGTTGTTATGTGCTGTTGAGTCAGACCTGACTTATAGCGACCACTCTTTGGGTTTCTGAGGCAATATCACTATGGATGTAGATCGCCCAACCTTCCTTCTGAGGAGTGGCTGGTGGGTTTGAACCGTCAGCCTTCTGGTTAGCAGTCAAGTGGCTTAGGCACTATGCTATCAAAGCTCCTACTCTATAGGTATATAGATATCTATATATCTATATCTGTCGATCTATCTATCTATCTATTCCACTCATCTGTCAGTAGTTGTACTGTGCTGGCTTGTGTGTTGCAGTGATGCTGGAAGTTATGCTACCAGTATTTCAAATATTAGCTGAGTAACCCATGATAGAGAGATTTAGTAAAGCTTTCCGATGAAGACAGATTGGGAGGTAGACCTGGCTATATACTTTTCAAAATACTGGCCAATGAAAACCTTACGGATAGCAGCAGGACATTGTCTATCGCAGTGCCAAAAGATGAGCCCCTCAGGTTGGAAAGTGCTCAAAATACAACTGGGAAAGGACTGTCTCCTAAAATTAGAGTTGACCTTAATGACATAGATGGAATGAAGCTTTTGGGACATTCATTTTCTGATGTGGCATAAATCAAAAAGAAAGAACAGCTGCAAACATCCATTAATAATTAGAAAGTGGAATGTATGAGTTCTGAATCTAGGAAAATTGGAACTTGTCAAAAATGAAATGAAACACTTAAAGATAAATATCCTAGGCATTAGTGAGTTGAGATGGACTGGTGTTGGCCATTTTGAATCAGCTAGACATATGTTCTATTATTCTGGGAATGAAAAATTGAAGAGGAATGGTGTCACATCCATTGTCTTAAAGAACATTTCAAGATCTATTCTGAAGTACAACACTGTCAGTGATAGGATAATATTTATACATCTCTAAGGAAGACTAGTTAAATACAATTATTGTTCAAATTTGTGCACCAACCACTAATGCCATAGATGGAAAAAATGGAAGATTTTTACCAATTTTTACATTCTAAAATAAATAGATCCTGCAATGAACATGCATTGATAATTACTGGTGATAAGAAAGCCAAAGTTGGAAATGAAGAAGGATTGGTAGTTGGAAAATAAGAATTTAATGACAGAAGTGACACCAAAGATCTCATGGTAGATTTTGCAAGACCAACAAACTTTCATAATAGCATAAATGGTGATTACACACATGAACTTGCCAGATGGAATACACAGGAATCCAATTGCCTACATCTGTGGAAAGAACCAATGGAGAATCTCAATATCATCACTCAGAACAAGTTTAGGAGCTGATAGCAGAAGAGACCATCAGTTGCTCAAACACAAGTGCAATTTGAAACTGAAGAAAATTTCAAATCCTTGACAGCCAAAGTACAACCTTGAGTATATCTTATATGAATTTAGGGACTATCTCAAGAATAGACTTGATGCATTGAACACTAATGACCCAAGACAAGATGAGTTGTGGGAAGACATTCAAGGACATCATGCACGAAGAGAGCAAAACGTCACTAAAAAGAAAAGACAGAGCAAAATGGATATCATAAGAAGCTCTAAAACTTACTCTTGAATATAGAGAGGCCAAAGCAAAAGGAAGAAATGATACAGTAAAAAAGCTGAATGGAAGATTTCACAGAGCACTTGAAAAAGCAAAGTAAAGTATTATAATGAAATGTTAAAATACTAGAGTTAGGAAGCCAAAAGTGAAGAACACCTTTGGCATTTCTAAAGCTCAAAGAACTGAAGAAAGAAATGAAGCTTCTAGGTGCAACACTGAAAGATTCTATTGGCAAAATATGCAATGATGCAGGAACCATCAAACAAAGATGGAAAGAATACACAGAATCAGTGTAAGAAAAAGAATTATCAACATTCAACCATTTTAAGGGTAGCATGTGACCAAGAATCGATGGTTTTGAAGGAAAAAGTAGAACCTGCCCTGAAGGCATTGGTGAAAAACAAGGGTCTAGGAATAGATGTAATACCAGTTGAGATGTTTCAACAAATGGATGTAATGTTGGAAGCACCCACTCATCTATCCCAGTCAATTTGGAAGACAACTACCTGGCCAATTGACTGAAATAGATCCTTATTGTGCCCATTCAAAGAAAAATGATCCAATGGAATGCATAATTGTTGAACAATATTAGTAAGGACAGATACAAGTAAAATAATGCTGAAGATAATTTAAAAAAATATATATATTTACAGCAGTACATTAGTGGAACTGTCAGAAATTCAGTCCAGATTGAGATGAGAATGTGAAATAAGTGATATCATTTCTGATGTCAAATAGATATTGGCTGAAACCAAAGAATATCCGAAAGATATTTAACTGTGTTTTATTGATTATATAAAGGCATTACACTGTGTGAATCATAATAAATTATGGTAACATTACAAAGAATGGGCATTCCAGAACAATTAATTCTGCTCATGTGGAATCTGCATACATAGGTCAAATGTCAGTCCTTGGAACAGATAAAGGATATTGCATAGTTTAAAATCAGGAAATATGTGTGTCAAGATCTATCCTTTCACTTTACTTATTCAATCTGTATTGTGAGAAAATAATCTGAGAAACTGGACTATATGAATAAGAACATGGCATCAGGATTAAAGGAAGACTCATTAAACCGAGAACATCCATATAACACATCCTTGCTTGCTGAATTTGAAGAGGAATTAAACAACTTACTGGTGAAGATCCAAGACTACATATGAGGTGTACGGATTACACCTCAACATAAAGAAAAAAATCCTCACAACTGGACCAATAAGTAACATCATACTAAACAGAATGAACACCCGTGGGAGCAGCAGTCAAGAAATAAAATGACATACTGCATTGGACAAATCTACTGCAAAGGATTTTTGTATTTATTTATTTATTTATTTTAACTGTGATTTGGATGAAAGTTTACAGAGCAAAGTTGTTTTCCATTCAACAGTTAATAGACATTTTGTTTCTTAACATTGATTGCAATTCCCACAATGTAACAGGTCTCTTCCCACTTCCTTCCTGTGGTTACCAAACCCCTTTGTCCTTTCCTATCCATTCTTGCCTTCTGAACTTTATCTATGGGCATATGCTACCCCTTTGATCTTTTATGTTTGTTTATTCTCTAAGAAGTACATACCTTCCTGGTGTTATTGTTCATGTCATAGGCCTATCTATTGTTTGACTGAAAGTTGAGTCAGGAGAGTGAGCTCAGTTCCAAATTTGAAGGATGCCTAAGGGTCATAGTCTTGGGGATTCCACCAATCTCTGTCAGAGCAGTAAAAGTGGCCTTTTTTATTATTTTGAAATTTGTTCCACATTTTTCTCAAGACCTCTTTAAAATATTAAAAAGCGAAGATTTTACTTAGAGGACTAAGGTGATCTAAGGCATGGCATTTTCAGTTACCTTATATATGCGAGACATGGACAATGCATAAGGAAGGTTGAAGAAGAATTGACACCTTTGATTTATGATGCTAATGAAGAATGTAGAATATATCATGAATTTCCAGAAAGACAAAAAAATCCATCTTAGAAGAATTATTTCCAGAATGCTCCTTAGAAGTAAAGGTGGCAAGACTTTTTCTCAGGTACTTTGGACATGTTATCAAGAGTATCACGTTGGACCAGTTCCTGGTGAAGGAAATCATGCCTGGAAATTAGAGCATCAGTGAAAAAGAGGAAGACCCTCAATGAGAGGGGTTGACACAGTGTCTGCAACAATGGAATCAAACACAGCAAAGATCCCGTGAGCATGGCACGGGATCAGGCAGTGCTTTTTTGTTTTGTTGTGTGTAGGGTTGCTATGAGTTGGAACCAACTGGATAACATCTAACAAAATAAGACAATAAAATGTGTGTGTCTATGTTTGTAGATAATATTTATTAAGTATTAGTTTCCAATGTAGGAGCTCTGGTAGCATAGTGCCTAAGGCACTTGACTGCTCACCAGAAGGCTGGCGGTTCAAACCCACCAGCCACTCCTTGGAAGGAAGGTTGGGCATTCCTACCTTCATAGTGATACTACCTTGGAAACCCAAGGAGGGGTCGCTATGAGTCGGGCAGACTCAATGGCAAATAACAACAACAACAACAACAAGTTTCCAATGTATTTTTCAACTTCTACATTAACTGAGTTTTTGTTTTGTTTTGCTTTTTTTACATAAAATTAAAAGCTCAAATACAGTTTCTTAACCTAGTAAATTTAAAGAGACAGCTTCTATTAAAAGGAGAGACCTTATTAGGATAGTTTTTTATTGATTTCATTACATATACTTACCCTCTGAGAAAAGGAGCCCTGGTGTCACAATATTTAAGCATTGGGTTGCTAAGTGAAGTTGGTGAACCTACCCAGCAGCTGAGCTGGAGAGAGACCTGGTGATTTGCTTTTGTAAAGATAACCATCTAGAAAACTGGGTGTGCCTCTGTCGCTTGGGGTTGCTATGAATCAGAACTACTCCGAGGCAACCCAAAACAACAGCCCTTTGGAATGACAACATTGTGCTATCAGTGTATCAGTGGAAAAGTGTGTTTGGTATTTATTTCTCAAAGTAATTGAATTCTGTTTCTAAATTAGGTAATAATTTTTTCTTACATTCTGTTTGCATTTAGCACATTTTAAATTATGTGTGAGATATTTTCTATCATACTGGTTTTAATTCAAATAATTTTGGGCATATCTTTTTGATGAGATACATAATAAGGAACATACAAATATACATCAATAATCTGTACCACATATAATTATTTTAGGATGTTTGGCTTTTTTGGTGCTTTGTAGGGTAACTGAAAAAGTTATAATAACAACATTCACCATTTTAATATTTTAAATTAGCAACTGTTCTCCTACACAATGATTAGTAATATGAATAGTCCAAATGTTCTAATTTCCTTTTACCTGGTGTGGTATAAATGTGGTGGTTAACCTAACAATGAAATAATTTCTCAATATTTTTAAATGTCATTATTACTGCTATTTTCTAGTTATAGTGACAATCCTAGTTCCTCCTCATAAGCTAAAGGAATTTGTATAGTTTGCAATAACTAGAGTACTAGTGAATAGAGTTTAAAATGGTAGCAATGACAAAATCCACTGTAAATATAATTATTAGATCATCACCCTCTCTATTAGTGAGCAAAAATGGAAGTACACTTTAATATATGGAAAATGTTGGAAATTTAGCATGCTCTCAGTCATACGTAATAAAAAGGTATTAGTGAATATCATCTTACAGTAGTCAGATTGTTCTCTACAAATACGATGCTTCCATTCAACACAGCAGGTTCAATCCAGAATTATTTTGAATGTAATTTTTCTTTTTAGTGAACACGCCAAAATTCAACTAAATACAGGCACAATAGTTGGGGTAACAGCTGAATCTATCACCATATCCCAGAACTGTGCCTGGCATTTAGTGGTTATATCCTAATGAATCAACAAATATTTACCAAGGCCCGTGGCTGGAACCCACCAACTGTTTCACAGAGGAAAGATGTAGCAGTCTGTTTCCATAAAGATTACAGCCTTGGAAACCCTATGATGCAGTTCTACTCTGTCCTATAGGGTCACTGAGTTGGAATCAACTGCAATGGGTTTGTTTTTTTGTTTTTACAGACTAAGGTGAATTCAGTGAATACTATATGCTTCCTGAGTGGTACATCACATTACCACTTACCTTGACATAAACCGGAAGAATGGCTGAAATATCAGTAAAAATAGTAGGTGAGTGTTTAGTACTTTGGCATGTAAATTCATGTAAGAAAGCATTCTGGCATGCTATCGTGAATTTTCATGTATTTATAGTAAATACAGGAAATCTTTTCTAAATGACTCCACTTTAGTCTCTTTTCCTCCCCGTAAGACTTAAAAGAAATGGAAGTAAAATTGGAGTACATAGGCATAAGATCCATATCCCAAATTTTTATTTTAATTACGAGTTATGCTTTGTTGGCATAATTGGCCAAGTTTTTCAAATGATTAAAGTAAGTAATAATTGTTGTTCTGCATTTACTTTACTGACTTCAAGTTCAGGGCCTGCCTTAATGGAGATAACTAGTGAATTCTCACTCATTTTCAACAGATATGTTCCTGGTGGTTTTAAGCTTGCTGAGGTGTTTATCTATTTAGAAAGCTTTCCTGGGCACTGAGTGTTTTCCCCTGGGTGTGAGAAAATCAGTTCATCTTTTTAATGAGAATGCTACCTCCAGGGATAAAGTAATCCAAAAGGAATAATACATTCTTCAGGGCAGCTGCCTACACAGGGGACAGCTTTTTCTCTGGGGCTGACTGTATATTTCAGCGGGAGAGTTTTAATATTTTAAAATAACATTGCATTTAGTCTTATAGCACTGTGACTATAGTATGCAATATGTTTTCACTGTATATTGACCCATTTTTCTAAGCTTTTCAAATATGTGAATTATGATTTAGGGAAATTTACTTATTGTGAAATTTGTCAACTGTCTACGTATTTGAATTACTCTTAAATAGATCATTGTGAATATATAATTTACATATTTTGTTACAGTCAGAAAACAAGAGACTTAAGTGAAGATTGGCTTCTGAATGTCACTTTTGATCCCCAAACAGCATACACTTAAGAGTATTTTAAGCTATTATGGTGTCAGAATATTTATTATTCACTGTCTAGGTCCAAACCTGTGTGACTTTAACATTGATAAGTACTTGGATGATGAGATATTTAATTCTCATTTTCATTACTAATGTATTAGAGAGCTTACGAACTAAAAATGCAGAGTTGTTTGACTTTTTAGCTATAGTTTTCAATGCCACAACATACTGACTGTTTGAAATTCTGGTTAAGTTACTATTTTTACCCACTAAAGAATATTGGATACTAGTACAGACAATATTGGATTTAAAATATTTAGTCTTTCATTTCAATAAATTCTTGTAATTTTCTTCCTAAATAAGAACCAATTAGATAGTAAATACTTAATGTGAATTAACACATCATGATACATTTATATGGTGCTTTTGTTTGTAAAATACATACTTCCATAACCACAAAACTACAGTAAATGACACTGTTTTACAAAATATATTAGTATTCTGAAAATATTTCAACATAAATTTTATGGTAAATGTAAAAAAAAATGTACTCCCTTTTGAGAATACTAACATGATGTAGAATAATGAGGAATAAAAATCAAACAAGCATTATTTCAAAATAGTTATCACAAGCTAAAATAAAGGGTTGTTGTTGTTATGTGCCGTCGAGTTGGACCCGACTCATAGCGACCCCTCCTTGGGTTTCCTAAGCAGTATCACTACTGAAGTAGATTGCCCCATCTTCCTTCTGAGGAGTGGCTGGTGGGTTTGAATCGCCAATTTAGAATATATATTTCCCCTTCTTTTTTCTTATTTCTTAAAACTCAATCAACTTCTTGTTTTCAGTATTTACTATGAAAATTATTTAACTTGGATTGCTATTTGTTCCAAAAAAATCAAATCATTATTTGAAACAAGAATAACAGTTAACTGACCCATAAATACAACTACTGAAGCTATTTCTTTCTGCAAATAACATTAAAATAAGTTAAAAATTGAAGTTATTTAATAATTTATATCTAATAGTTTATGTTAAAAATTAGAAATGTAAAATCTCTTAAAACTTATTATATACATTGGATAGTATATACATTAGATATTAAAAATATTTTATTACATGCTTGTGCATAACAAGTACTTGTAAAGAGAAAAGTACAATACATTTTTCAATAATTTGAATCTTTTTTATAGATATTTGAAATGTGATTCTATAAAAACTAATGATATGCAGACTTTTCTTTACCTGCCATTTTAACTAGGAATATGAATATTCCCAGTTAATGAAAATGAATAGTATTGTAATAGTTTAAATTATATTTTTATTTATTTAATGTGAAAAAAAGTGCATGACATCTATACAAATTGATAAAATGTAAATTCTTCATATTGTTAAAACAGTATGTCATAATATATCATTATATACATAAATTTGTAAAGAGATTTCATAAAGCCATATTTTATCAAACCATATATATATTTTCTGAAACTGGACATTTATATCAAAATTAAATAATGTGTTCATATTTTATTTAAATTTCATGTGCTTAAATTTTTAATTTAGGAATATTTCAAAAGTAAAATATATTAAAATTTAGTCAAAAGAGCTAAGTAATTTTTATTTTAAAATAATTTGAAAAATATAAAAATGGAAAATGTTTATTTGGTAAATTTTAAGTCTCGTCTTTAAGATATGGTAAAACACTACAGGAATAAAAAGACAGAGGTATTTGCAAGGTCAGCAATTTTGAACTGGTGCACTAAAATTATATTTTGTATCTGCAAACAGAACTTATAAAAAGGGAACAGTGCCTCCTTTGGTGAGCATGCTTTTTAGATTATGTTTATTTGTGTGCACGTGTGTGCTTGGTAAATTTTGCAGGAGGAGTTGCTTTCTGAATTGTTTTTAGTTTGTAGTTTTTTATTATATTCTTTTAAAAGCCATCATGAACATTTTCAGTAAATAAGCTGCATGCACAAGAGCATGCTGAAGATTGAGCTGAAGGAAGAGGCAGCACAATCTTTCAGCAGTTATTTTATCCCATCAATCACCAGCAGAAAATGATGCCAAGAAGACTTGTGAGCTATAATCTCCATCAGTCAAGTTCTCAGGACAGAGTGGGGCTTACTAATGTTCCAGTTGTCAACTGCATATATGTTTGCCCCTTGATTTTGGGGATGGTAAACAAGATGTTAGCGATATCCACTCATCTTCAGACTTCATTGTCAAATATACCAGTATTTCAAAAGATAGGGTTTTTTCCCAGAAAAAAAAATAATAATAATAATAAGATTTGGGGTAAGAAAACACAACCAGTGGAGTGCTGCCTGAAGTAGAAGCATTCTCTTTTTTAATCTTTCCTTTTTTATTCTTTTTGCAATCTAAAACTACGTGCCGTGCAAATGAGAAAAAGGTAAAAGAGTTTTTCCATTGAAAGCCATGTGAATTAGGGCTTCTTTTTTGTGTACATTTCCTTATTTGATATGTTGTTGTTGTTGTTATGTGCCATCCAGTCGGCCCTGAGTCATAGTGACCCCTACTTGGGTTTCCGAGGCAGTATCACTACAGAAGTAGATTGCCCAACCTTCCTTCCGAGGAGTGGCTGGTGGGTTTGAAACACCAGCCTTCTGGTTAGCAGTCAAGTGCCTTAGGCACTACACTACCAGAGCTCCAAGTACATAGCAGCAGGATTATTTTTGCATTATTCCTTTAATGGTTACTTATTTACATAATTTTTATTTTTACTACTACTTTAAAAAAGGACATTTTAAAATTATTGAAATATACAAAGTACTCCTAATCATAAATTCCAGATCATTATTAGTTTTACTTGTAGACAAATTATGCTATTGTGGTTAATGATTCAATGCATTAAGTGTACAGTTTTCTATTTCTTTTTGTGTGTTATATTAAACTGCCTGTGTACTGTTTTGTTTTGCACTTTCTTTGATATTTTGTATATTTTATAACTCACTTTTATTTAAGGATGTCCAGAATGATTTCAAAGAACTTTCTGAATATGTAATGAAAGAATTTTTTTTAATCATGCATTTTTTTTTAATTTTGAAAATTTTATTCATATATGTATCTGTGTGTTCCCATGTATAAATGAATGTGAGTGTGTGTGAGTGTGTGTGTTGCTTGTGTTTACTATTCTATCAGTATTTACTATTTATATTTATGTACAAAGAGGGTCTGAAAGTTGAAGAAGAAAAATATTTTACCCTCTCTCTGTTTCCCCAACACTATGCACAGCAAATTAATTAATTAATATATTAAATAACAAATAGACTGAATTTGTCTTAGGTGGAAGAAACAGCTGTAGCTATATTCTTTCATTTGATGGATCAGGAAGGAAAGAAATCCTTATTAAAAGTGCAGTAGCAGGGGAAACTTTAATAAAAGGAAAGAAATGGATGCAAAAAGTTGGCTCAAGATGCTACAGTAAGTCTTCAGGAGTCTATTCCCCACTACCTGGTGTTGCTGTTTGGAGCCTAGTCCATGAGGTGAATATTCATCTGCAGGATTGTCATCTCCACACCTCAATATTCAACAAATCTTACTAACCCTGAATTCCTTCGGTAGAACTTGAGACCTTGAGACCTCTATTTTCTTAGAATTGGAGTCACAATTTACTTTTACATTTGAAGATGACAGAAGCAAATAACCTGTAATCAGACTGGAAATAGGTTCCTGGTAACTTAAATTAATTTTTGAATTCTTTTGAACATTGTTATATATGGCTTTTTGTAATATTCATATAATGTAGTAAATCCTTATGGAACATTGATGATTAAACAATCACTGTTGACAGTTGAAAAGTGTGTTTATATAGTTTGATTTATATCAGAAACAAAATCAAATTAAAAAATGGATTTATGAATGATAATTTTAGAAAATAACTTCTTATTTCTTGAACAATTCACAATTATGAATTATAATCCAACTTATCAAGGACAGAAATATATAAGAATATTTGCATGTCAAGTTAAAATTGCTAATGATTTTCATTTACTAATTACAGTATCAGGTTTTTGTTTCTTTAAATCATGGAGACTAGGTGAATAAATGTCAGAGTCATCCTTAGATATCCACAGGGTATCAGTTTTAAGAACTTCCCTATACCAAAAAACTACAGATGCTCAAGTTCTTTATATTAAATAGTGTAGATTTGCATAAATCCTATGCCAAACCATACCAAACTCACTGCCATGGAGTTGGATCCAACTCATAGCGATCCCTCCTTGGGTTTCTGAGGTGATATCACTACAGAAGTAGATTGTCTGACCTTCCTTTTAAGGAGTGGCTGGTGGGTTTGAACCACCAGCCTTCTGGTTAGCAGTCAAATGCCTTAGGCACTGTGACAGCAGCGCTCCCATAAAACCTAAGGACATCCTTCATATGCTTTAAATCATCTCTAAATTACTTATAATACCTAATGGAATATAAATGCTAGGAGCTCTGGTAGCGTAGTGCCTAATGCGCTTGACCGCTAACCAGAAGGCTGGAGGTTCAAACCCATCAGCCACTCCTCGGAAGGAAGATGGGGCAATCTACTTCCATAGTGATACTGCCTCGGAAACCCAAGGAGGAGTCACTATGAGCCGTGTCCGACTCGACGGCACATAACAACAACAACAAATTAGCACTGTACTTTATGGCCACTCTTAGTCTTTCAAGGATTGCTTTCCCCACTTGATTGTTTCCCCCCAGCACCACCAATATTTTTGATCCGTGGTTGGTTGAATCTGTGGATGCTGAAACTGAGGAAACAAAGGGCTGAATGTATATTTTACAACCTAAATCCTTGGAGATTCTCTACCATCCATAAAATATGACCATAACATTTTATGCAGCTGTATGTACATTCCAATAGTGAAATTTGGACAATTGTAATAAGTATCTTTATATTTTTAAAAGCACACCATGAACAAATTTTTGTGCTTTTTATTTTTCTGCCCATGCTAATACATATCAAAGTAAAGAACACTACATCTCTGAGGAGGATTTCTAAATCTATTGATTTAACTTTTCAATAATTTTTTTATTGTGATTTCAGTGAAGTTTTACAGAGGAAATCTCTTTTCCAGTTTTACTTGATGCCTTTTACTGCAATCCCCACACTGTAACATCACTCATCCTACTCCTTTCCTGTCTTTCCAGTTTCCATTCCTCCTTCTTTCCTATTCCTTCCTGCCTTCTGAACTTTGTCTTTGGGCAAATGCTACCCTCTTGATCCAAAAAACTCTTAAAGAGCGCATACCTCCCTGTCATTATTCACTTTATAGACAAGTCTATTGTTTGGATAGGAGCTCTGATGGCACAGTGCCTAAGGCACTTGACTGCCAACCAGAAGCCTGGCAGTTCAAACCCACCAGCCACTCCTCGGAAAGAAGGTTGGACAATCTACTTCTGTTGTGATACCACCTCGACCCAAGGAGGGGTCGCTATGAGTCATATCTGACTCAATGGCAATGAGTTTGGTTTGGTTTATTGTTTGGATGAAAGTTGAGTCACAGGGTTCAGTTCAGTTCTAGGCTTGAAAGATGACTGTGTACCATATTCTTGGGGTCCTGTTAGAATCTATCTGACCAGTGGGCCTGGCCTTTTTATAATTTTGAGTTTTGTTCTATAATTTTCTTCTTCAAATCTATCCAGGAACCTCTAATGTGATTCCTTTCATCTAGTTCTTCTGGTTTCAGGGTCATGAAGGTTGAGGTTAGTATAGTTCTTTAGTCTTTTGGACTATTTCTTTTTTCCATATGTCTAGACTGAATTCAGGAGCTCTGGTAGCACAGTGGCTAAAGCACTTGACTGCTAACCAGAAGGCTGGCGGTTCAAACCCACCAGCCACTCCTCGGAAGGAAGGTTGGGCAATCCTACTTCCGTAGTGATACTGCCTCGGAAACCCAAAGAGGGGTCACTATGAGTCGGGGGCCGACTCGACGGCACATAACAACAACAACAACAACAGACTGAATTCAATGCCCTTTGCTCTTAATCAGAACAGTCCAATAGTAGGACCTTAGATGACTGCTCACAACTTTGAGGAATCCAGTTGCTACTCATCAAAGTAGAATATAGAATATTTTCTTGGTGGACTATGTTGTGCCAATTGACCTTGATGTATCCTCAGGCTATGGTCATGAGCCCTCAGGCCCTGTGAATCATTCCCCCAAGGATATAGACAAATTTTCCTACTTTGTTCCCTGTATGCTCTACTGTATTAATGGATATATTTGCAGCATATGTAAATATATATGTAGAAAAATCCTCTGTCAAACTTATTTATATTTGTGGGTGTATATGTTGTGTTGTTGTTTTGTGCCATTGAGTCAGACCCAACTCATAATGACCTCCCCTTGGGTTTCTGAGGTGGTATCACTAGGGAAGTAGATTGCCCAACCTTCCTTTGGAGGATAGAGTTCCACTTTAAATGAAAAATTATATCAAGCATTCATTAAAACAAGCCTTTACCTCATCAGTCCTTATGAAACAATCATGACCTTGTACATTTCTAGTTTTGGAAAATTAACTTCTTTTGGACAGCCTTACTATCAAATGATTAACCAAGTCTTAAGTAAAGTAGCCTGCCTTAATAACTGAGCTGGATTTTTAATGGATCCCTAAGCAATTATTTAAGAGTGCCTAAAAAGTCATAGTTTTTTATATCATGTGAATGAGTCAGAGAATTTTTATATGAGTGTTATACAGCTTGATTTGTAGCAGAATATTTAGCCCTGTGAAGTGACTGTGGCAGGCAGGTTTTTCTGACATGCAAGAATAGCTGCATTTGTGAAAGAGCTTCATTCAGGGACTACAAGTCAGAGAGAAAAAGCAGCAGATAGTGAAATGGCTTCTAAAAATCAGAGGACAGCCACCAAATAGCAGAAAACTATGTATAGGAATAAACCATACATGTGACATGTCAAGTGACTGCCATTCTGACCTCTTCTTGAAGAAGCAGCATAATAATGCAGCTGTAAGGTATATTATGTTCAACATTTATTTTTTACTCATTGTTGCAAGCCTGCACACCTCCCTAATAGGGTGGAAAGCAAGATCAATATGGGGTAAAATAAGTAGGGATATTATGTTAGTCACCTCCTGACAATGACAATAGTCCTTATTAAAACTTGATCAGCTTTGATGGATCATTCAACATTGTGAACCAGATTTATTATTATTATTATTATTCATGTATTTGGATCCAGTGAATGAATAAACAGGTTTTGTCATATCAGGGTAATACTTACACATGGAGCCTCAGGGAGACATTTAACCAGACAATTAATATTTTAAAAAGATAAAATTGAACTTTTGATAATTATTATCAAAACACTAGCTAGCTGGAAAGAAAATATGTACATATAGAAAAATACATAGAGAAAGGTATATAGTTTCACTGTTCAGGTTACACGTTTAAAATCTCCTATTTAAAGAGCTTTGGTAGCACAGTGCCTAAGATATCTGACTGTTAACCAGAAGGTTGATGGTACAAACCCACCAGCCACTCCACAGAAGCAAGACTGGACAATCTACTTCCATAAAAGTTTACTGCCTTAGAAATGCAATGGGGATTGCTATGATTTGGAATTGATTGATGTCACTGGGTTTGGTTTTTGGTTTATGATCAATTTAATCTGGATATGTAACCAAAAGATTTTTCTTTTTTTAAAAAATTGATCATGTCAATACCACTTTGAATTATTTTTATTTTAATGCTCTATGTAATACATTATACTACTTATATGAGCAATTATTACTGAAACTGCATAATATATAAAAAACTAAATAGTTTCCTACTATAATTATGAATTTTCTGTTCAGCTTTTATTTGAATTCATCTTTGCTACAAAATTAGGCAGTCTTCTATTTTTAAGTCTAGTAAAGCAAATGATGGGCTCAAGCATAGCAAGGATTATGAGGATTGCACACAACCAGCTGTGTTTCATTCTACCATACATAGGATCACTATGAATCAGAGCCAATTCAATGTCACCTAACAACATTAAAGAAACCATTGTCATAAGTTATAAATTTCTATCCTATCATTTATTTTACTTAGCATCTTAATTACTGTGCAAATTTTAATTTTCCTCCATAACCTATTAAAAATCAATTTATTTGTAGTGTAGTGTGTTTGGATATTTAAAAATGATTGCTGAAAAGAAGTGGTTTTATATATATATATATATATATATATATATATATATACACACACACACACACACACACACATATATATATGTTGTTGTTGTTATGTGCCGTTGAGTCAGACCTGGCTCATAGTGAGCCCTCCTTGGGTTTCCAAGGCAGTATCACTATGGAAGTATATATATATATATATGGCAGCTCTGGTAGCGTAGTGCCTAAGACACTTGACTGCTAACCAGAAGGCTGGCGGTTCAAACCCACCAGCCACTCCTCAGATGGGGCAATCTACTTCCTTAGTGATACTGCCTTGGAAACCCAAGGAGGGGTTGAGTCGATGGCACATAACAACAACTACAATTGTTATATACATATATGACCTAGGTCCCGTCCCATGCTGTGTTAACTATTTTCTGGAAATCAACTAATCACTTAGATCAAATAAATTACTTTCTACAAGACACTAGAGTAGAATTGGTTCCTCACTTTTACCTTCTCCTCCTCTTCTTCCTCCTTCTCTTTCTTCTGCTTCCCCTCCTTCTCCTTCATCTACCTAAGTAAAGTGATTAGTTGATTTCAGTCACACAAACAGTTTGGAAAAATACAGGACTTCACTTACTTATTGATTAGGCTTAATAAAAATACTTCACTAACTGTTTAATGTACCTAAACTGTTCTGACTATACATAGTCTAAGTTCTATGGGAGATTATGTCTGTAATTTCAGATATGTCTCAGATTGGGGCTACATGAATGTAGCAGAAACATAGTTCCTTTAAAACATAATGTACCAAAAGTATTTAGTAGGTTAATTATATATGATTATTCTGTTAAATTCAGTGAACATTAAGATATTAGAGAATCTTAAGTCTCTTCCAAATCTGAGAACAATGTTATATTTCAGTTTTGTAAACTTGTGCAGACTCAGCCTAAATCTGTACTAAAAATCATAAAGCTTAAAATTTAAGTTATCTTGGAGATTTTTCTGTAATAGAAGGGGAATAGTTGATAGAATTTTAGAAAAAATATCCTTTTTTTACATGTGTGGTGTCTTAGATGAATTTCATATACAAAATATTGAGTATCAAAATGATTAAATACTTAAATACTATTAACTAATTTTATTAATTGTGAATTATTAAGAACTGTTCATTTTGAATAGTATTAAAAAATTGTGATGTTTATGTAATGACAAACTACAATATTAGTCGGTATAATTAGAATGCTTACTTTTTTCAAAAAAATGTCTTATCCCTGAAAATAATACACATGACTGCATTTTTATTCTATGCTTTCAGCTAGAAAAATTCTCTTGGCTCAAAGCAGAGAATACCAGAAAGGTGATTGCCTATGCTTTATTGACTATGCAAAAGAAGTAGGACTGTGTGGATCATAAAAAAATTATGGATAACTTTGCAAAGAATGGGAATTCCAGAACACCTAATTGATCTCACAAGAGACCTTCACATAGATAAAATGGCAGATTTGGAAACAGAACAAGGCAATACTGCATGGCTTAAAATCAGGAAAGATGTGAGTCATAGTTGTATTTTTTTCAACATACTTACTCAATCTGTATGCTGAGCAAATAATTCATATAGCTGGACTATGTGAAGAAGAATATTGCATCAGGACTGGAGAAAGACTTATTAACAGCCTGAAATATGCTGATGACACAGCTTTGTTTGCTGAAAGTGAAGATGACTTGAAGCACTTACTGATGAAGATCAAAAACTATGGCCTTCAGTATTGAGTACATTTCAACATAAAGAAAACTAAAATCCTCCCAACTGGACCAACAAGCAACATCACAATAAATGAAGAAAAAATTGAAGTTGTCAAGGATTTCATATTATGTGGCTCCACAATCAATGCCCATAGAAGCAGCAGTCAAGAAATAAAATGATGTACTGTAGTGGGAAAAATCTCCTACAAAAGACATCTTTAAAGTGTTAAAGATGAAAAATGTCACTTTGAAGACTAAGGTGCTCTAGACCCAAGATACGATGTTTTCAATAGCCTTATGTGCATGTGAGTGCTAGGCGATGAATAAGATTGAATTAAGAAGAGCTGATGCTTTAAAATTGTGTTGTTGGCAAAGAGCGTTGAAAATACTATGGACTGCCAGAAGAACAAGCAAATCTATCTTGTAAGAAGGATAGCTAGAACTCTCCTTAGAAGTGAGGATCGCCAGATTTCATCTCATACTTTGATTATGTTATCAGAAAGGACTAGTGCCTAGAGAAGGATATCATACTTGGTTAAGTAGAGGGTCAGTGAAAAAGGGGAAAACCTTCAACCAGATGGATCAACAGAGTGTCTGAACTTTGGGCTCAAAGTTTGCAAGTGCTGTGAGGATGGCACAGGACCAGGTGTTGTTTTTACTGTTGCACATAGGGTTACTATGAAGCAGAACCAAGCTGAAGGCACCTAACAGCAACAATAACAGTGTACTTGTTGGCAGTGAAAATCAGTAGATTAAAGTAGAAGGATATAGCAGTTGGTTGAATTTTTATATTTATTAACATTCTTCTACTACAGTCCTATTTTCTTTGGATTTGGGCAATTTCTTTTTACGAGATACAAGAAAATGTGTAATAAAGTTAATTTCCACATCTAAATTGCAGATTTGTTGGTCCCTGAAAAATAATATTCTTTTTGTAAGGAATTCACCTACAGTAATAAAGTTTTGATTGCAACTAACTTTTGGAAAGTCAGCAATCAGGAAAATTATTATAATACAGCAATAATAAAACACCGTATGTAGAGTGAATCAAAATATAATGCTACGTAATAAAACCAAATTCACTGCCATGGAGTCGGATCCGATTCATAGCGACCCCTCTTTGGGTTTCCAAGGCGGTATCACTACGGAGTAGATTGCCCAATCCTCCTTCTGAGGAGTAGCTGGTGGGTTTGAACCGCCAGCCTTCTGGTGAGCCTTCTGGTGAGGTCAAATGCCTTAGGCACTATACCACAGGAGCTCCCATGCTTTATAATACATCTTACTTATTTCCGGTGTATGAAAATAACACATTTCTTCCTATCTAGTGAAATCAGAAGAAAAGAAAAAATTAAATAAAAATTCTCTAGCATCTTGATTAGAGATTTTATGCAGATTTTTGCTTGACATTTTTAGGTTTTTATTTCTATTACCCAGCATTTAGAAGTCATGATGTAGATTAGAACTAAACATAGATTTAAATTAATAAAATTTCAGAATATTTAGTGCATATATATTGCCTAAATATGAGTGAGGCATGGTGGTTAAAACCAGGTAAAATCTTACCATTATCTCTGTTCTCTTAGTGTATACAGTCATCTTTATTAAAGGATAGTGTACACGTGGACACAAATGCCTTGTAGATTTCTACATGCATCATCTTTCCTAATTCTGTTGATAATCTATTCCCACTCTTTATTTCTTTGCAGAGGGAAAATGGGCAAAGAGAAGTTAACTTCTCAAGGTCACCCAGTAAGCGATGAAGTCAAGATTCAGAGGTGATCCACGGTGCCTCCAAATGCTATCTTTCACCATATGAAACCTACATCCTAATAATATGGATAAAAGTAGCTATATAGAAAAAACAACTGTGAAATATATCATAAAAATGAAAATGGAGCTTCCAAATGAAAATATGCTTAAGTTAGGAGCTGAAAAGATAATAGAGGAGGTGGTATCCTCAAATGCTGAGAGGAAAAAAAAAAGTTATAACTTTGATAGGGAAAAGTGGGGACTTTTTAATGGAAACAGCAACCAAAAGATCAAAGTCACTGGTGGCATTGTGACTAAGGCATTTGACTGCTAACCAGAAGGCTGGGGGTTCAAACCCACCAGCCACTCCTCAGAAGGAAGACTGGGCAATTGACTTCTGTAGAAATACTGCCTTGGAAACGCAAGGAGGGGTTGCTATGACTTGGAACCAAATTGACCCCAGTAAGTTTGGTTTTTTGGTTTATTAGTATTAAGGCAGTGATGTAATTTGCAGAACATTCTGAAAACTCAAGTTATTGTTCCAAAATAATTGTTAAAAATAATGTTGAGGAATTTCTAGGCTGTGGAAGCGATTTAAAATTTTTCAGTAGGGTTCTGATATAATTAAAATGTTCTTGAAAAATAACTTTTCATAAAAAGGATAGCCTCCTTAAAAGTTAAGAGACATTTGAAAAAGGAAGACTGCTTGGATAGGCATTTCAATAAACCAGATGTGAGATTTGAGAATGTGAACTAAGAGACTGACTGTGGGAAAGACAATTAGAAACCATTTACCAAAGACAGCACACAGAAAGAATTTTCAGGTTTGGATAATGGAATGCATTAATTGTAAAATCTATGAAGATAGAGCTATATTTTACATTTTAATTTCTTTATATCCCTAGTATTCAGATGAAGGTGGTTTTGTGATGTAATAGTTAAAGCTCAATGGTTTGAACCCACCAACCTCTCAGTGGAAGAAAGATGGGGCAGTCTGCTTTCATAAAGATGTAGAGTCTTGGAAACCTAATGGGGTTCACTATGAGTCAGAATAGATTTGATGGTAGTGAGGTGTTTTGTTTTTTTTTTTTTTTTTTTTTTGAGCATTCAGATGAGTATCACATATGAAGGAGGCAATCAGGAAATATTCTTGCTGTATATGTATTATGTAGTGAGTGAGAGAAACTAGTCATAGATAAATGAATTTGGATGAAAATTTTGACATGAAGTGATGTGTTTTGGAAATATATTTTAATGATTCAAAATTGTGGTGTTAGTAATATTCCACTCATCATTTTTGTTTGCTGATTGGTTTTTAAATATCTTTGAATCTTGTTGGGTGTGTATATCTCTACCAAAGAGAGAATGGAGAGTGGTAAATATTTTTTATCAGTTAACTTTGTGGGTTTTTTATAAAGAACTACTAACTGAATTATTTCATTATTGTAAATCACAGATCAGCACTCTGAGCTTTGAAAAATACTCCGTGGATGTGCTTGAAGTCTTAATAGGTGGTACAGACAAATAACTGATCTTTGAATGTCCTTTCCTATGGTGGAAAAAAGCAGATGAGAAAAGTATTGTCTAGTGAGTAGAAAAAAAGCACTGTTGTTTTTAGCTGCTATCAAGTAAATTCCAAATCTTGGTGACCCCAAATGTACAAAGTAGAATTGCTTCTTAGAGTTTTGAAGGCTGTGACCTTTTGGAGACAGATCTCCAGGCCTTACTTCTGAGGGGCCTTTGAGCAGTTTTGAACCATTGACCTTTCAGTTAGTAGTCCAATGCTTAACAATTTGCGCCACCCAAGAAATCCTGGAAAATATCCTAAACCTTTTCAATATAAAGGGCTTTATATAATCACACTTTGTATACACTTTGTATAATCACACTTTTGCTTTTTTGTGTGTGTAATCACACTTTTGCTTCTGTGTGTGTATGTACGTGGCCTTAGAGAAAATTCTTATTTTCTTAAGGTAACTTGCTTAATTTCTTGAACCTTTTAGCTTTCTGCACATCTCTTGTTGCATATATAAGTCAGGGGAAGATGCCCATTCTTCCTGTGGGAGAAATTAGTTCCAGGTTTCTCTAAAGATGTCAAAAATTTTAGCCTTGATTGAACATCATTCCTTTGGTTATCTTTTGAGACTTTTAGAGATGTAATCATTTAATTCCCCTGAAAAGTCCAGTTAACATAATCCATGTTTTTCTAGTAACGTAATAGACTTCCTGCACCAAATGTTCAAAACTAATTTCATAAAGCATATTTTATAGTCTAAGCTTGATGAGCCCTTACTTCAAATGCTCCTTTTACTGAAGAGAAAATGGACACACAGTGATATAATAGGCTCATAGTGCAGGAGGCCTGATTTTTCTTACATGGTGTTCTTTTGCATTTCTATTACCCCTGACACATTCCTTAATCTCTCTGCCACTTGTGTGTTATAAATGAAATGACAGTTGGATCAGAATTCAGTATCTGACAATGTAGCTATCTCTGGAAGGACCTTAATGATTTTTTAGCAAATACTTCTGTAATATGGCTCTGTGCTCTGGCTAGTTGGGCACTTTTGAACTTCTCACTTGATACAGAGTCACATATGCAACATTTCTTTTCTAAGTGTAAGTGTAGATGTGGCCCTAGGAACACATGCTAAGAGAGGAAGCAAATTTAAAAATGGGATATAAATTCCTCCAGGCCTCTATTTGAGCCTCAGTATGAGAAAGAAAAGACAGCAAACCATGGGATGACAAGGAATGTTTAGATTCTGAATTTCTTCAACATCTACTTACACATTTGAATCACAATGTAAGTGTTCTAATTTCTTGGGGAAGAAAAAGATAATGATCAAAGAACTTTTTAAAGAAGCAGAGTGTTTCTACTTTTCATTTCCAACCTAGGAAATTTATGGCTCGATAGATAATGTTGACTTCTCGTTCAAGGTCTGCCTCTTTTCTTGGCTCTAATTCTCTGTGTTTCAGGTCTTTCCTTAAATTTGCATATATCTTGTCACCATTTCTCCTGGAATTATTTCAATCTATAAACATACTTAGATCTCTTTCATATGACTAAAAAGGCATTATTTTTTGTTACTGTGTCGTATAGCTATTGTGTCTCTTTTCTTCTCTCTCTTTTTGTAATTAACACTTGAAAAAAAAAACCAATAATCTAACAGACAAGTCTTTTTTCCCACAACCCATTTCAATTGGGTTTGTGATCCCATAACTCTGTGAAAATGCCCCTTCTAATGTCACCAATACTGATTTATTTTAAAACCCTAAAACGTGTTTTTATGTGTTAGACTTCCCTGCTACATTTGACACAGCTAATTGCTCTCATCTTTTCCATGAATTTCTCTATCTGGTTAGCTTTCAGCCATCTTTTTTGATTTCATCTTGCATTTCTTTCATCATTTTTTTCTTTCTCCATGAGTATCACTTTTCATTCTTTTCATTTTGCTATTCTCTGGATGTCTAAATTCATTCTCTTAATCTCCTCAGTAGCACCCAACAACAACAAAAAATCTTACTTTCCTTTTACTTTTGTAGCTCTAAAAACATTAGTATGCTTTAGAGTCATCTGTGTTGTTGTTAAGTTACGTCAAGTCAATTCCAACTCATAGCGACAGAATGGAACACTTCCCTGCCTGTGCCATCCTCACAATACTTGCTGTGCTTGAGCCCATCGTTGCAGCGACTGCATCAATTCATCTCTCTAGGGTCTTCCCTTTTTTTCTCTGACCTCCACTTTACCAAGCATGATATCCTTCTCCAAGGACTGGTTCCATATGACAACATGACCAAAGTAGATGAAACAAAGTCTGGCCGTTCTTGCTTCTAAAGAGAATTATTGCATCACTTCTTTCAGTATAGATTTGTTTGTCCTTCTGGCAGTCCATAGTATTTTTAGTATTCTTTGCCAACACCACAATTCAACAGCATCAATTCTTCTTCAGTTTTCCTTATTCATTGTCCAGGTTTCACATACATGTGAAGAGAATGAAAATACCATGGCTTGGATTACATGCACCTTAGTCTTCAATGTGACATCTTTGCTCTTGCTCTTCATCAATTTAAAGAATTGTTTTGCAGCAGATTTGCTTAGTGCAATACAACTTCTGATTTCTTGAATGCTGCTTCCATGGGTATTGATTGTGTATCCAAGTAAAATGAAATCTTTGACAACTTTAATTTTTTCTCCATTTGTCATGATGTTTATGGGTCAAGTTGTGAAGATTTTTTATTTCTTTATGCTGAGATGTAATTCATACTGAAGAATCATCTAGGGAACATATTTTAATTTGAGAACATTTGGACTCACACCGTTTTCCCTCCATCATTCTGATTCAGATGGCCTGCAGATCCTGCAACATGAAAGAGTACCGTACATACCCTGTCTGGCAACCATTGCAGACAACTTAGGAGGCATAAAGATAGAATCTACCTATGCTATTTACTTCCAATTCCCTTTCCCCAAGCATTCATTCATCCACCATATGTTGCCATTTTATCTTTTACATATTTCTTAATTTTTTCTGTTCTATCCCTGCTAATAGTGCTCTAATTTGAGTTTTCAATTAGTTTTTAGACATTTTGTCACAATATTGCCTACCTCCATTCATTCATACATTTATCAGAGTAATTTGTATAAATGATAAATGTGATCAGGTCATTTTCCTATTTATAAACCCTCTGATGTATCACATTTTCTTACAGGAATAAGACTAAGATCCTTAAGATGGCAAATATGATAGTTAATGTTAATGTCCTTGACTCACTCTCCAATTTCACTACACAGAGTATTCTTTCAAAAATTTTGAACAGCATTAACATGCAATATTCTGTTTGTTACCTTCCTGTCTTTGCTGTTACCATTCCTTGCACTAGAATGCTATCTCTGTCTTGTGGTTCATAGTTAGGCACAAAGTCCTTCCTTATAATTCACTACTCCCTAAGCACTATATTCAAATTAGTGCCATTCCATGAGCACCCTGGAATCTTGATGCTTACCTCTTTCAAAGTAAAAATTAAAAAGTAAAGTAATTTTAAATGTATATCACTTTTACATGCTATATCATGAATTTTCCTAGGGAAGTTTCACCTTTATATCTTTAGTGCTTTAGCATAATTTTAGGCTCGATATATATTGACTTAATGACTGAATAAGTGAAAGTTGAGGAACATGTAGTTTTTTTTAGATGAGCTGGAGTGAAGGAGGTTAAAAGGACAGGACAATGGATGAACTATGGATAGAGGAACTAGAACTGTAGAAGTTTCTTAAGAGCAAAGTTCAAGAGCAGAGAGAATAGCTGAGAGTAGTTCAATTCCTGTGAGTGAGGAATCTTGATAATGATAAAGAAAAGGATATATATATGGGATCAGAGAAGCTTTCAGGAAAGTCATCAGACTTGGAGGTCAAGAACATCTAGGAAAATGGAGTATTTCTTCTGGGCTAAAGGCCAAGTAGAGACATTGTTCAAACAGTGGTATAGCCATCTCCTTATTAAGAAAATAAAAAATTGCTGTTAGCAGCAGCATTGTACAGGTTTTTCATATGAGACAATGGAGTAACGATCATATGGAAAATATAAATTCTGATTAGCCATTGGAAGTACATGGAAGAAAAAACACAGTACACTGAACACCCATTTGGGTTGGGGCTCAGTCCTTATTATTAGATAGGGATTAAAATTAAAGCAATAAAGTGAAAAGGATATTATAATGGGCTTTTTTCTTTTTTCAGGTGATGTAACCTAGTATTCATATCACATTAAAATTCTTTTGGACACTATTTAAGCATAATGCCACAAAAGAAATTATTGTTTTATTTGGTCTTTATTTTCTTCATTAATTTAAAAGGAAGATATTTTGTGTTTGGTTTATCCTGAGACTTGAAATATTTCTCTGTTTATATCAGATATTTTGTAGTACAAGCTAGCTTTATTTGCTTGTTTTGCCTTTGAAAATTCATGTGCTTATGTTGTTGTTGTTGTTATGTGCCTTCAAGTCGGACCCGACTCATAACGACTCCTCCTTGGGTTTCCGAGACAGTATCACTACGGAAGTAGATCGCCCCATCTTCCTTCTGAGGAGTGGCTGGTGGGTTTGAACCACCAGCCTTCTGGTTAGCAGTCAAATGCCTTAGGCACTATGCTACCAGACCTCCTATGTGCTTATAAGGAGCAATATTATCCCTTCTTATATCTTTCTTAGTGGCAAAATGATATATATTTTTACCCTTAAACTTGAGTAAATTGTTGAATGTTGTTCTTACTAGTTATAATAATGTTGATTCTCACTCTTGGCATCCTTGTATGTGTCAGAGCAGAAATGTGCTCCATAGGGTTTTCAAGGCTATGACTTTTCAGAAGCTGATCAACAAGGCTCTTTTCTGAGGTGCTCCAAGATGGGTTTGGACCACCAGCCTTTCAAGTAGCTAGTAGCAGGCAAGTGTTTTTCTGTTTATGCCACCCAGGGACTCCAAAGTACTATAAAATTATGGTGTGTTAGATCAGGTTCCAAACTTCTTTCACTATTCAAATTTTTGAAAAACTACAAGAGCCATGCCTGATTAGACAAGTCACCTAACTTTTGTATTCTAGAAACAGAGCTATAACACTGATACTCATATTAATAAAAACAATACTCATGAATAATTCTGCAAGTCCCTTAATTTTTTTTAATGATTTCAATCTGCAAAATATATATATATATAGCAAATATTTATTTCAGTTGATTTAAAACTGAAATGTCAAAATTCAGGAAATTCTCATTTATCTCTTCATCCGTTTTCTTTATGGATATTATGTGGTATATGAAATTTGTTAAGCAGGGTATTAGAAGGTGGGGATAAAGAGATATATAGCTATTTGGGACCCTAAAAAACTTGCTCTGTATTGAAAGAAAGGCACCAGGAAAGTGCCTGACAATACTAAAGTAGATATAAACAAAACTTTTTTCTCCTTCTCTCTTTCTTTTTTTTTTTTTTTTTGCTGTTAGCATGAGGACCTAACCTACTAAATGTAAAAGGAAATGAGGAAGAGGGGAAGGTAGAGGGGACATGTTGGAGTAACTGTCTTTTGAGCTTGACAAAATGATGTATTTTAGTAGTTTGGGATTTTTGATCACATTTTATTGTTTTCTGGGTACTTATTTATTTATTTTTTTTTGGGGTAAGATTTCAGTGATATTCCGTTTTAGCCTCTATTTCCAGACAGACATGTCATAATCATTTTAGTGTCTCCTCATTTAGTCCTCTGTCTTATTTAATTATTTTCTCTAAAATTACTTTAAATGGCCTTGCCATTTTTAATTTTGTCTAGAAATTCATTGTTAAAAGTGAAACAACAAATATCACAATCAAGTATATATAAACCTGTTATTATATAGTTAATTCTTACTCATAGTGACACAACAGGGTTTCAAAGGCTATAAATCTTTACAGAAGCATACTGTCTCATCTTTCTCCCGTGGAGCAGCTACTAGGTTCTAACTGCTGATCTTTTGGTTAGCAGTCCAATGCTTTAACCAGAGTACAGCAGAATTCCTACAATCTAATATTAAAAATAAATAAATAAATAACCAAACTCACTGTCATTGAGTCATTTCCAACTCATAGCAACCCCTCCCTCCTTGGGTCTCTGAAGCTGTGTCTCTACAGAAGTAGATTGCCCAATCTCCAAGGAGTGGCTGGTGGGTTTGAACTGCCAGCCTTCTGGTTAGCAGTCAAATGCCATAGGCACTATGCCACCAGAGCTCCTACAATCAAGTATGTTGTTGTTGTTATGTGCCCTCGAGTCAAACCCGACTCATAGCAACCCCTCCTTGGGTTTCTGAGGCAGTATCACTACGGAAGTAGGATTGCCCAACCTTCCTTCCGAGGAGTGGCTGGTGGGTTTGAACCACCAGCCCTCTGGTTAGCAGTGTCTTAGCCAAGTATAGCAGGGGGAAAAAAAGAAAGATGTTTTCAGTTGCCTGACATCTATAGTGGGTAGTCTTGGGTGATCTGTACTCACCTATCAATTTCTTTCCTTGGCTATTCAATATAAAGTTGATTGTGATGCTTCTCATGATATTTTGGACTTAATAATTTAAATAGCACTAAACAATTTATTTTTATATTCTGTATTAAGTGTAGGAGCCCTGGTGGCATATTGGTTAAGTGCTCAGTTGATAAACAAGAGGTTGGCAGTTCAAACACACAAGTTATTCCAGAAGAAAAATGTGGCAGTCTACTTCCATAAAGATTACAAGCTTGGAAAGTCTATGGGCCAGTTCTACTGTGTCCTATTGGGTCACTATGGGTTGAAATCAACTCAGTGACAATGGGTATATTATGTTTCCATATTACTATGTATCATTATAAAACACTGAATGATGCTATGGAATAAAAACAAATATTACAAGGCAAGATATTACATGTATTTTGTTCTAAATATGTTTGATGGCTTTGTGACAACTATATTAGGCATACATCCCACACAGGTCAGATTAGCATCAATTCCAACTTTTCCTAGACATCAATTTTCTGATGTGAAAGTTTGAAAATTATAAAATACCTTGCTTCTCTTTAAATTCTTCCTAGTCTGAATTAGCTCCTTCAAAGCGGTTAGATGTCATACAAATTCATTTGAGTTGCTTTTCTAAATTATTCCATCATTCATTTCTAAAAGGAACAATGTTTAGGGTACAGTCCTTCTGAAAAATATGAAAAGATAAGATTTGTGTAATCAGTCCTCTTCTTTCCCTCCCACCTCCACTCTTTTTGTCCATGCCACCTATCTTTTAATCATCACTCCTTCACAGCAAATGGTGAAAGGATAAATTCATGAAAGCAAATTTAAGTTTTAAATTTACCTAATAATTTAAATTAAGGCATAGGATGTCCTAACTGAATCCCTGTCTATCACTGTCAGATTACCCAAGAAGCCAGGTGATGTCTTCTTACATAATCTGTAGTGAACAGTTTCACATTTTTTCTCCATGTCAGATATTCTGCTTCTGTCTCTCTTCCAACTCCATTGCACCTTCCTACAGAATCGAAGCCTCTTTTCAATTTGCAATCCCTGATAGGGAGGGAGTGCCCCATAATCAAGGTATGCATGGTTTTTACTTGTGCTTACTCACTAATTTGTTGATGTGGTGAAACCCATGTGAAGCTATTCACCTCTTTCTAGAGTCTGGCAAGCCCACTGCTATTATCCCTTGCCATCTTATACTGTCTTCAGTATTAAGAACTCTTCTGGGTCTAGGCGGTTCTCAGTGCAGGAATCCTGGTTCTTTGGGACAATGGACATGCTGTATTCCAGACTCTTCCTGATGGTGGTGAAGTCCCCCAACCTCTGTGAGAGTGACCCTTATATTAGACATAAGGCATGGCCCTCCTACATGGACCGACCATACACTGACCAATCCTCTTGATGGGCCAGAGTCACTCAATATGTGCATGTTGTTGTTGTTATTATGTGCCGTCGAGTCGGCCCCGACTCATAGCAACCCCTCCTTGGGTTTCCGAGGCAGTATCACTACGGAAGTAGATTGCCCCATCTTCCTTCCGAAGAGTGGCTGGTGGGTTTGAACCGCCAGCCTTCTGGTTAGCAGTCAGGTGCCTTAGGCACTATGCTACCAGAGCTCCTCAATATGTGCATAGTATCGACCAATACTTTGTAAGATTGTAGCCCAGCCAATTATTTTATGAGAGTTACAAGATCATGACTAGAAAGGTCATATAAAAGCAATTCATTTATATATATATTTCCACTTAAGCTCTGTACACCATTAACTTCTTTTTAAATTTACTGTGAACTATAAGTATATTTCTGTGTTGTATGATAAATGAATTGGAGAGTTATGTAGCTATGTCTTTTCATGACAAATTGAAATAATTAATACAGATAGTTTTTCTTGAAATGATCACATGACAAAATTTCTGTCAATTCTCTTATAGAATTAGGCATTATGTGAAATTGAAAGGGTTAAAAAAAGGAAGAGAATTGGAAATGGTTGTGCCAGAGGATCTTCTTGACAAGCCAGTCAACCATCTTCCTGTAGGATTACATTAAAAGTAAGAGCTCCAAAATCAAGATTGGTGCTTCAAATTAGGTACAAGTTTTTTGTTGTTGTTTGTTTTTTTAAAATAAATTTGTCCTCTATTTACACCTTCTTCAAGCAATTGTAAGGAATTGATTAACATAATTAAAAGGTATAAAAATATCAATTCAGGAATTGAATACCATCTTGAATTATAAAGCAACATAAATTTACCTTTAGCAGTAATGCATTCTTTAATTTTTAATTTTCAAAGGATATTTATAATACTTGGTATTATGTATTATGTAATACATAATACCATGTATTATGGTAATACTTAAAATTAATTTGAGAAATATTAGAGTAAAGAATTGGTTTATTTTCATCTAAGAGGAAAACTAGTGACTCAAATATGTAAAATTCACTTGTAATTGGAAATTACTTTTCTATTTTTTCAAAAAAGTTTAGAATCTAAGAATGATCAAAGTGTAAGCAGGAATTAATAAACAACTAAACACATAGTTTTTGCTTCTAGGGTCTCCATCAATAATTAATGTACAGATATCCATTTGTTTATTAAATGGCATTTTATTCTTATAAAATTGCACAGAGAAAAATCTGAAAATGTTCAAATCAATTTTGAGCCTAAATACTAATTTAATTAATAATTATTAAGTTTTTGCCAACTGCCAAAAAGCATGCTAAACATGTTAAATGTGTTATACAGTTGTAACTATTAAATAAGTAAATAACCCAATAACAAAAGAGTTATTATTACTCTCATTTTACCACTAAAAATCTTGGAAGCAGTAAATAATTTTCCAGAACCCACATCTGCCTGCTGTTAAATGTTCTTCTTTTAAACATTGCATAATATACAGCCTTGAAAACCTGGTAGGGGTTGCTATTAGTCAGAATTTACTCCCTGGCAGTGAGTTTGTTTTTTGGTTTTATTGGTGCTAAAAGGATGTGGAAGCATCATCTTCTGACATCCTCTAACTTCACAAGAGCAAGACAGAATCACCATCAACAGACCAAGGCTTATTCTTATGAGGCCAGACATGCCACCACCCTCCAGCCTTTTACCAGTTCTGAAACCCTTCGTCCCTCCACGGCACTTACTACTTCTCTCCTGGGTTCAATAATTTGTTGCAATGGCCACACAGAACTTACAGACAATACTCATGATTGTGGGGTTTATTGAGGAAGTAACAGGCTATAATTCAGGTACAGGAATACACTTAGGATACAATTCTTTTATCAGGACAGTCTCCCTCTGCTGTGCCCTCGGACATGCCAGTCTGGCCCTTGGCCTCTTGGCCTGGCCTCTGCCCTGCTTAGGCAAGTATTCCAAAGCTCTTTTAGCTCTGCCAGTAGGTACATTTAGGTGTACCCCACTCTGCCAGCAATCCTCCTGCCCAATGGCACTCAGCTCTCTCCCTCCGTGAGCCAGGTAAGCCTGCCACTCTGTCTAGTGCCTCTCAGTTCCACTGCTGGCATCTCTCTGCCAAGACTTTTCTCTGTTGGGCCATCTCTCTGCCAAGGAGATCCAACACAGGGATTTTGGGTCCAAAGATGCACTCTACTTCAACTCCAGCTCTTCTCTTCTTTATGGTAGTGAGATTCCCCCCAACCCTCAGCCTTTTGTCACTCATTTTAAGAGTGACAAAGCTGACCAACCCCAACATGAGAGTTCTAAACACCTTATTTGCATGGTCCCACCCAGTAATCTGGTGGGAGTTACAAAGACTATGGCTAGAAAAGCCATACCAAGTAATTCACTGCATCGCAGTTGGCTTCTAAATGTATGTTATCATTATTTTTCTTTTTTACCATTCTGCCTACATGATTATTTTAAATTACAACCTTTCTAAAATAAAATTTAAAAAAATTAATTTTATACAGATGAAGGTAATAGAATTGATACACTGCCAATAAAGATTTGTGCCAAAAAAATTTTTCTACCCAAATGAATATAAATTTATACTGCTCCTCCCTGTCTCATCAGGGTTCTCCTAGAGATCAAAGGCATATTTTAGAAGCAGTCTGCCTCTTATTATACTGAGGTTATTTATTCTGTCTATGGCTATTGCACAGTGGAAAGCTAACTAACCTAGATATTACCCAAATACTTTAATTTTATTAACATCATGCTTTCATGCATAGGAATTTGTTTAATACCATGAAAGCTGGAACTTAACAGGACTGCTGTTTTTTGGGATCTTACAAGTTTTCCACCTTTGACAGGGTGCAGTCTTACCTTTTTCTATCACTTATTTTGGTGGAAAGTATTTGCATTTTCTTTCTCTGACACGTTTCTGCCTTATGCAGGTTCCAGCTTTCACAGGTTTTACTGCATAAACTTACTCTATACATGAGGAGAAAAAACATTGCTTCTGAAGATTTTTGAGTATCTAACTAACTAATCTAATCCACTGCCATCAGTTGATTCTGACTCATATCGACCCCCATTGGGTTTCCAAGGCTGTATATCTTTATGCAAGTGGATTGCCTCATCTTCCCCCCATAGAACAGCTGGTGGGTTTGAACTACCAACCTTTTGGTTAGCATACAGATGCCTTAACCACTATGCCAGCAGAACTCCTTGGATTTCATTTATGTGAAACTAAAATAAAGTCAAAATTGATCTAAGGTGTTTGAATTCAGAATGGGGTATGACTATTGGAATAGTGCATAAGGCAATATTTGGTGATGTTAGTAATGTTCTGCTGCTTGGTTTAAGTATTGATTACATAGTTGTGTTAACTTTGTGGGAATGCATTGAGCAGTACATCTAAAATTTATATTCTTTTGTTATACTTCAGTAAAAGATTTACTAAAAACTCTATTGGGTTTCTAAGGCTGTAAATCTTTATGGAATTCAATTGCCTCATCTTCCTCCTGTGGAGCAGCTGGTGGGTTTGAACCACCAACTTTCTCATTAGCAACCCAATGCCTTAGTCACTATGCCACCAGAGCTCCATAACTAATCTAACTGTACTTAAATTAATAGCACACACGTGTGTGTGTGTGCATGTGTGTGTATGTGTATATATATATCAAAAGATGTCTGACCACTTAATCACAGAAGAATCATGAGTGTGATACACATAGAGCATCAACATCCAAGGGTCCTTTCCTTTCATGTGCCACCACTTTACTCCTTGATACACTTTTTTAATGCCAAAAGATAAATTTCAACAACTTACATGAATTCTACAGCAGATTTCTGTATCAAAAAAAAACTTAAGTACATTTCCAAAGCTCTTAAAATCAAATTTTAAACTTGTGTAAAGAGGTATATTTTATTGGAGACTTAAGATAGACTGAAAATGTTAAAAAAAAAAAAAAAGAAAAAAAAAACCAGATAGTTAGGTTAACTATTTAAATATTCATAATTAAAAACTAAATGTTAAATTTAAATGCTTTATACTCCATAGGGAATTTAATAATTCTCTGGCATGTGTCTGTGTTGGACAAGACAATCAGAAGGGCAACAATATGAGAACATCTTGGTCCTACCCATTAAAATAATACACAATCATGCTAGAAAATATTTGTGCTACTAAATAGTTCAATGATTTATAAAGCATTAAAGTTTTCCTTAATCTCTTGAAAAAAAATCATATTACAGACTTGCAAACTTAAATTTTATCTTAGGATGTTTGATTTGAACCACTCTGAAACACAGCATGCTTAATAATTTACTATATACTCTATTAAATAATTTCTGTGTATTTTATTTCTTTAAAGCTTCAAGAGATTTCCTTTATTTTTAATATCATTTCCTGCATTGTGTTTCTTTCCCTGTTAGCCATTTTTTTGGCTTCTGGAAATATGATGTATTTACACATTCTATCATTACATGTCTGACTCTTCTCACACCTGTAACTTGTCTGATTAGATGAACAAATGACTTTGTCTTCTCCATTTCCTTTTAGAACACCATCAGATTCTCCTGGAATAACCTAGTATATTTGTGTCAATCTGAACTATGTGCTGTTCTGCACTCAGCTGCCTTCCCTCAGTTTTTGCTTAACCACATATTTCCATGTGCACGACACCTGTATGAGGTCTGTACTTTCTATATAGGTATTACTTACCCATGATAATGTCCTACACCTAACAGTCTAAAATCATCCTTCTGTTAGTCAAAAAATGAAACTTTGAAGCTAACAGGAAAAATAAGATCCTCTTGAAAACCAATACTCCATTTCTAATTCACATGAGAAAAGAAAGTTAAGAAAGAAGAAACTCAGAACAGGGAAATTTCTTCTGAGATTTGATACATGACCAACAACAAAAATCCAGGAAGCTATGTGGGTGCTTCATGGGTCTTGAAAAACAATACAAATTAAAACATCAAGATATAAGTAATGCATGATCTCCTTTAATTAGAAGAAAAGATGCATATAATACCAAATAGATCACCTACTACATCTAATGATTGTAGTTCAGTTTGCAATATGAAACTTTCACTCTTTCCTGGTGTTCACTGTTTTGCTTTTTTACTTTAACATAAACTGAGTTTAATAACAAACTATTGTTTAAAAATTAACAGATTAGTTTAAAAGATGATATCAAATCAAACCACAAGAGCAGACCAATTCGAATTATTCATTTTTCTCTGGCATTATCTCAAATTCAATTCTTCCATGATCACCATAAATAAAAATATATGCATAATGAAAAAATTTTACAAATTTTTTTATGACTAGCCTTCTACTATCAAGACACAAATAAAAGAGTTTCTTGTGTACTTTGTTGTTGTTGCTGTTATGTGCCGTCGAGTCAGCCCTGACTCATAGCGACCTCTCCTTGGGTTTCCGAGGCAGTATCACTATGGAAGTAGGATTGCCCAACCTTCCTTCCGAGGAGTGGCTGGTGGGTTTGAACAACCAGCCTTCTGGTTAGCAGTTAAGTGTAAATTACATTATAAAAGCAAAATGCATACACGTTTAAATATTTATTTAGTTTTCTATGTGCTATATGAAACTATAAAAAATATTTTTCATGTAATATTTATAATCTTGTGAATGTCTTCTTTATAGATAGCCCTTATACCATACATGTACTTTTATAATGTTTATAGAACTGATATAAGAAAAACATTAATATTTTTACTGAATGTAGATATATTTATGCTTCAGAAAACAATGCAATGCAAAATGCAAAAAATATAATAAATATCACTGAATTGTACTTGAAAAAATTGTTGTATTGGTGTTGTGTTTTTTTGTGTAAATTCTCAACAAAATAAATTAAAAAATTAAGAAAACAAACTATGAATTCTGCTGAAGACAGCAATAGGGGTTTTCTTTTTTCCCCATTACAGGCATTTCCCTTGTTTCTCCCTTTTTACTTAAAGGAAGAAATGAAAGCTGGCTGTAGTCCAGATTCTGATTAACTCAAGAAAAAAAAAGAGAAAAGCCTTGTTCAAAGTGGAAATAAAGATAAGTTTGTTTGAAATGTAAAAATAAAACAAAGCTATACCAACACCAATTAGGTATTTATGCCTAAGCATTTTTCCTAACAGCATTTAAATAAACTATCAGTGCTAGTTGTAGTCTGCATTTAGACAAATGTGGTCTACGCTTTAAGTTGCTTACCATCTAGTAGTGGTTCTGTTTTTTTTTGTGTGTATATTCATTCTGCCATAGCTTTCATTGACTGTCTTCCATCAAATTCCATGTGATACATCATATAATTACATGTAAGCTAAATGTTTTTGGTATCAGGTTCAATTGCTTCTATTTATTACAGTAGGCATGGAAGCTGAGGGAGAGAATCAATTCTATGATAGAATTAATATAAAGATATTTCTCCATAAGATTGTAATCAACTCAAAAGGCAGACTAAATCACTTTTTTTATCTTTAGATACCTTCTAATGTGTAGAGTGGGGAACAATGGTGGACGGTGGTTAAGCGCTCTGCTGCTAATAGAAGTTCAGTAGTTTAAACCCACCAATCACTCCAGGGCAGAAAGATGTGACAATTTGCTTCTTAGAAGATGACAACCCTGGACATCCTATGGGGCAGTTATACTCTGCACTAAAGTGTTTCTATGAGTCGGAACCAACTCAATGGCAATGGGTTTATTTGGTTTTTAATGTGTAGATTGGCATAGTAAATAAATACCCAATAACATTAATTAGAGCTATAATTTATCAGCAATAGCTTGAATATATATTATTTTACATCCTTGAAAGAAACCTTGTAAATTCTCACTAACAATTTCTACTTCACATTGAGTAAATGGAGTTATATTTTATGTGGCCCAAAGTTACAAACTTTAAAAATTGTAGAACTGAAATCTAATGTGCATTTCTCTCATCCACAAGTCTTTAAATTCTCCACCAAGCTAAGATCCTTTGATACTGTCACACTGGTCTCTTTCTTGTTCTTCATATAGGTCTTCCTCTAATTTCTGTAACTTACTTATATTAGTCCCTGAATTTGAATTGGATTTCTCATCACTTAATCCTCCCAAAGCTTGTAATTTCTAAGAGCTCCTTATTACTTGACATTTGTCACAACTGCTGAAGCCTATGCGCATCATTTTCCTGTCTTAAATTCATTTTTAATTTGTTTTTGGCAATATAAGTTAAGAAACATTGATAGGATATCAATTATTTTAAATGTACTAGTTATAGGGAGCTCTGGTGGTGGCATAGTGCCGAAGGCATTTTTATGCTAACCAGAAGGCTGGAGATTTCTAGTAATATCTCTGGTAGCATAGTGCCTAAGGCACTCGACTGCTAACCAGAAGGCTGGTGGTTCAAACTCACCAGCCACTTCTTGGAAGAAAGATAGGACAATCTACTTCCATAGTGATACTGCCTCGGAAACCCAAGGAGGGGTTGCTATGAGTTGGGGCTGACTCGATGGCACATCACAA